>NW_027308054.1:0-224000 GCF_047496885.1 Scyliorhinus torazame | reverse complement strand
CCCACTCACACTGACCCATCCCCACTCACACTGACCATCCCCACTCACACTGACCATCCCCACTCACACTGACCCATCCCCACTCACACTGACCCATCCCCACTCACACTGACCCATCCCCACTCACACTGACCCATCCCCACTCACACTGACCCATCCCCACTCACACTGACCCATCCCCACACACACTGACCCCCCCACACACACTGACCCATCCCCACTCACACTGACCCATCCCCACTCACACTGACCCATCCCCACTCACACTGACCCATCCCCACACACACTGACCCATCCCCACTCACACTGACCCATCCCCACTCACACTGACCCATCCCCACACACACTGACCCATCCCCACTCACACTGACCCATCCCCACTCACACTGACCCCCCCACACACACTGACCCATCCCCACTCACACTGACCCATCCCCACTCACACTGACCCATCCCCACACACACTGACCCATCCCCACACACACTGACCCATCCCCACTCACACTGACCCATCCCCACTCACACTGACCCATCCCCACTCACACTGACCCCCCCACACACACTGACCCATCCCCACTCACACTGACCCATCCCCACTCACACTGACCCATCCCCACACACACTGACCCATCCCCACTCACACTGACCCATCCCCACTCACACTGACCCATCCCCACACACACTGACCCATCCCCACACACACTGACCCATCCCCACTCACACTGACCCATCCCCACTCACACTGACCCATCCCCACACACACTGACCCATCCCCACACACACTGACCCATCCCCACACACACTGACCCATCCCCACTCACACTGACCCATCCCCACTCACACTGACCCATCCCCACACACACTGACCATCCCCACACACACTGACCCATCCCCACTCACACTGACCCATCCCCACTCACACTGACCCATCCCCACACACACTGACCCATCCCCACTCACACTGACCCATCCCCACTCACACTGACCCATCCCCACACACACTGACCCATCCCCACTCACACTGACCCATCCCCACACACACTGACCCATCCCCACTCACACTGACCCATCCCCACTCACACTGACCCATCCCCACTCACACTGACCCATCCCCACTCACACTGACCCATCCCCACTCACACTGACCCATCCCCACTCACACTGACCCATCCCCACACACACTGACCCATCCCCACTCACACTGACCATCCCCACTCACACTGACCCATCCCCACTCACACTGACCCATCCCCACACACACTGACCCATCCCCACTCACACTGACCCATCCCCACACACACTGACCCATCCCCACACACACTGACCCATCCCCACTCACACTGACCCATCCCCACTCACACTGACCCATCCCCACTCACACTGACCCATCCCCACACACACTGACCCATCCCCACACACACTGACCCATCCCCACACACACTGACCCATCCCCACTCACACTGACCCATCCCCACACACACTGACCCATCCCCACACACACTGACCCATCCCCACTCACACTGACCCATCCCCACTCACACTGACCCATCCCCACTCACACTGACCCATCCCCACTCACAGTGACCCATCCCCACTCACACTGACCCATCCCCACTCACACTGACCCATCCCCACTCACACTGACCCATCCCCACACACACTGACCCATCCCCACACACACTGACCCCCCCACACACACTGACCCATCCCCACACACACTGACCCATCCCCACTCACACTGACCCATCCCCACACACACTGACCCATCCCCACTCACACTGACCCATCCCCACACACACTGACCCATCCCCACTCACACTGACCCATCCCCACTCACACTGACCCATCCCCACACACACTGACCCATCCCCACTCACACTGACCCATCCCCACTCACACTGACCCATCCCCACTCACACTGACCCATCCCCACACACACTGACCCATCCCCACTCACACTGACCCATCCCCACACACACTGACCCATCCCCACACACACTGACCCATCCCCACTCACACTGACCCATCCCCACTCACACTGACCCATCCCCACACACACTGACCCATCCCCACTCACACTGACCCATCCCCACACACACTGACCCATCCCCACTCACACTGACCCATCCCCACTCACACTGACCCATCCCCACACACACTGACCCATCCCCACTCACACTGACCCATCCCACACACACTGACCCATCCCCACACACACTGACCCATCCCCACTCACACTGACCCATCCCCACACACACTGACCCATCCCCACTCACACTGACCCATCCCCACTCACACTGACCCATCCCCACACACACTGACCCATCCCCACACACACTGACCCATCCCCCACTCACACTGGACCCATCCCCACACACACTGACCCATCCCCACACACACTGACCCATCCCCACTCACACTGACCCATCCCCACTCACACTGACCCATCCCCACTCACACTGACCCATCCCCACTCACACTGACCCATCCCCACTCACACTGACCCCATCCCCACTCACACTGACCCATCCCCACTCACACTGACCCATCCCCACACACACTGACCCATCCCCACTCACACTGACCCATCCCCACACACACTGACCCATCCCCACTCACACTGACCCATCCCCACTCACACTGACCCATCCCCACACACACTGACCCATCCCCACTCACACTGACCCATCCCCACTCACACTGACCCATCCCCACTCACACTGACCCATCCCCACACACACTGACCCCCCCCCACACACACTGACCCATCCCCACTCACACTGACCCATCCCCACTCACACTGACCCATCCCCACTCACACTGACCCATCCCCACTCACACTGACACATCCCCACTCACACTGACCCATCCCCACTCACACTGACCCATCCCCACTCACACTGACCCATCCCCACACACACTGACCCATCCCCACTCACACTGACCCATCCCCACTCACACTGACCCATCCCCACTCACACTGACCCATCCCCACTCACACTGACCCATCCCCACACACACTGACCCATCCCCACTCACACTGACCCATCCCCACTCACACTGACCCATCCCCACACACACTGACCCATCCCCACTCACACTGACCCATCCCCACTCACACTGACCCATCCCCACTCACACTGACCCATCCCCACTCACACTGACCCATCCCCACTCACACTGACCCATCCCCACACACACTGACCCATCCCCACTCACACTGACCCATCCCCACTCACACTGACCCATCCCCACACACACTGACCCCCCCCACACACACTGACCCATCCCCACACACACTGACCCATCCCCACACACACTGACCCCCCCACTCACACTGACCCATCCCCACTCACACTGACCCATCCCCACTCACACTGACCCATCCCCACTCACACTGACCCATCCCCACACACACTGACCCATCCCCACACACACTGACCCATCCCCACTCACACTGACCCATCCCCACTCACACTGACCCATCCCCACTCACACTGACCCATCCCCACTCACACTGACCCATCCCCACACACACTGACCCATCCCCACTCACACTGACCCATCCCCACACACACTGACCCATCCCCACACACACTGACCCATCCCCACTCACACTGACCCATCCCCATACACACTGACCCATCCCCACTCACACTGACCCCCCACACACACTGACCCATCCCCACTCACACTGACCCATCCCCACTCACACACTGACCCATCCCCACTCACACTGACCCATCCCCACTCACACTGACCCATCCCCACACACACTGACCCATCCCCACACACACTGACCCATCCCCACTCACACTGACCCATCCCCACTCACACTGACCCATCCCCACACACACTGACCCATCCCCACTCACACTGACCCATCCCCACACACACTGACCCATCCCCACACACACTGACCCATCCCCACTCACACTGACCCATCCCCACTCACACTGACCCATCCCCACTCACACTGACCCATCCCCACACACACTGACCCATCCCCACACACACTGACCCATCCCCACTCACACTGACCCATCCCCACTCACACTGACCCATCCCCACTCACACTGACCCATCCCCACACACACTGACCCATCCCCACTCACACTGACCCCCCACACACACACTGACCCATCCCCACTCACACTGACCCATCCCCACTCACACTGACCCATCCCCACACACACTGACCCATCCCCACTCACACTGACCCATCCCCACACACACTGACCCATCCCCACACACACTGACCCATCCCCACACACACTGACCCATCCCCACACACACTGACCCATCCCCACTCACACTGACCCATCCCCACTCACACTGACCCATCCCCACTCACACTGACCCATCCCCACACACACTGACCCATCCCCACACACACTGACCCATCCCCACTCACACTGACCCATCCCCACTCACACTGACCCATCCCCACACACACTGACCCATCCCCACACACACTGACCCATCCCCACTCACACTGACCCATCCCCACTCACACTGACCCATCCCCACACACACTGACCCATCCCCACACACACTGACCCATCCCCACACACACTGACCCATCCCCACTCACACTGACCCATCCCCACACACACTGACCCATCCCCACTCACACTGACCCATCCCCACTCACACTGACCCCCCCACTCACACTGACCCATCCCCACTCACACTGACCCATCCCCACACACACTGACCCATCCCCACTCACACTGACCCATCCCCACACACACTGACCCCCCCACACACACTGACCCATCCCCACTCACACTGACCCCCCCACACACACTGACCCATCCCCACTCACACTGACCCATCCCCACACACACTGACCCATCCCCACTCACACTGACCCATCCCCACTCACACTGACCCATCCCCACACACACTGACCCATCCCCACACACACTGACCCATCCCCACTCACACTGACCCATCCCCACTCACACTGACCCATCCCCACACACACTGACCCATCCCCACACACACTGACCCATCCCCACTCACACTGACCCATCCCCACACACACTGACCCATCCCCACTCACACTGACCCATCCCCACACACACTGACCCCCCCACACACACTGACCCATCCCCACTCACACTGACCCCCCACACACACTGACCCATCCCCACTCACACTGACCCATCCCCACTCACACTGACCCATCCCCACTCACACTGACCCATCCCCACACACACTGACCCATCCCCACACACACTGACCCATCCCCACACACACTGACCCATCCCCACTCACACTGACCCATCCCCACACACACTGACCCATCCCCACTCACACTGACCCATCCCCACACACACTGACCCATCCCCACACACACTGACCCATCCCCACACACACTGACCCATCCCCACTCACACTGACCCCCCCACACACACTGACCCATCCCCACTCACACTGACCCATCCCCACTCACACTGACCCATCCCCACACACACTGACCCATCCCCACACACACTGACCCATCCCCACTCACACTGACCCATCCCCACTCACACTGACCCATCCCCACACACACTGACCCATCCCCACACACACTGACCCATCCCCACACACACTGACCCATCCCCACACACACTGACCCATCCCCACTCACACTGACCCATCCCCACACACACTGACCCATCCCCACACACACTGACCCATCCCCACACACACTGACCCATCCCCACTCACACTGACCCCCCCACACACACTGACCCATCCCCACTCACACTGACCCATCCCCACTCACACTGACCCATCCCCACACACACTGACCCATCCCCACACACACTGACCCATCCCCACTCACACTGACCCATCCCCACTCACACTGACCCATCCCCACTCACACTGACCCATCCCCACTCACACTGACCCATCCCCACTCACACTGACCCATCCCCACTCACACTGACCCATCCCCACTCACACTGACCCATCCCCACTCACACTGACCCATCCCCACTCACACTGACCCATCCCCACTCACACTGACCCATCCCCACTCACACTGACCCATCCCCACACACACTGACCCATCCCCACACACACTGACCCATCCCCACACACACTGACCCATCCCCACTCACACTGACCCATCCCCACTCACACTGACCCATCCCCACACACACTGACCCATCCCCACACACACTGACCCATCCCCACACACACTGACCCATCCCCACTCACACTGACCCATCCCCACTCACACTGACCCATCCCCACTCACACTGACCCATCCCCACACACACTGACCCATCCCCACTCACACTGACCCCCCCACACACACTGACCCATCCCACTCACACTGACCCATCCCCACTCACACTGACCCATCCCCACTCACACTGACCCATCCCCACTCACACTGACCCATCCCCACTCACACTGACCCATCCCCACACACACTGACCCATCCCCACACACACTGACCCATCCCCACTCACACTGACCCATCCCCACTCACACTGACCCATCCCCACACACACTGACCCATCCCCACACACACTGACCCCCCACACACACTGACCCATCCCCACTCACACTGACCCCCCCACTCACACTGACCCATCCCCACTCACACTGACCCATCCCCACTCACACTGACCCATCCCCACTCACACTGACCCATCCCCACACACACTGACCCATCCCCACACACACTGACCCATCCCCACACACACTGACCCATCCCCCACTCACACTGACCCATCCCCACACACACTGACCCATCCCCACACACACTGACCCATCCCCACTCACACTGACCCATCCCCACACACACTGACCCATCCCCACACACACTGACCCATCCCCACTCACACTGACCCATCCCCACTCACACTGACCCATCCCCACTCACACTGACCCATCCCCACTCACACTGACCCATCCCCACTCACACTGACCCATCCCCACACACACTGACCCATCCCCACACACACTGACCCATCCCCACACACACTGACCCATCCCCACTCACACTGACCCATCCCCACTCACACTGACCCATCCCCACACACACTGACCCATCCCCACTCACACTGACCCATCCCCACACACACTGACCCATCCCCACTCACACTGACCCATCCCCACTCACACTGACCCATCCCCACTCACACTGACCCATCCCCACACACACTGACCCATCCCCACACACACTGACCCATCCCCACACACACTGACCCATCCCCACTCACACTGACCCATCCCCACACACACTGACCCATCCCCACTCACACTGACCCATCCCCACTCACACTGACCCATCCCCACACACACTGACCCATCCCCACTCACACTGACCCATCCCCACTCACACTGACCCATCCCCACTCACACTGACCCATCCCCACACACACTGACCCATCCCCACTCACACTGACCCATCCCCACTCACACTGACCCCCCCACTCACACTGACCCATCCCCACTCACACTGACCCATCCCCACACACACTGACCCATCCCCACACACACTGACCCCCCCACTCACACTGACCCATCCCCACTCACACTGACCCATCCCCACACACACTGACCCATCCCCACTCACACTGACCCATCCCCACTCACACTGACCCATCCCCACTCACACTGACCCATCCCCACACACACTGACCCATCCCCACACACACTGACCCATCCCCACTCACACTGACCCATCCCCACTCACACTGACCCATCCCCACTCACACTGACCCATCCCCACACACACTGACCCATCCCCACTCACACTGACCCATCCCCACTCACACTGACCCATCCCCACACACACTGACCCATCCCCACTCACACTGACCCATCCCCACTCACACTGACCCATCCCCACACACACTGACCCATCCCCACTCACACTGACCCATCCCCACTCACACTGACCCATCCCCACACACACTGACCCATCCCCACTCACACTGACCCATCCCCACACACACTGACCCATCCCCACACACACTGACCCCCCCACACACACTGACCCATCCCCACTCACACTGACCCATCCCCACACACACTGACCCATCCCCACTCACACTGACCCATCCCCACACACACTGACCCATCCCCACTCACACTGACCCATCCCCACACCACTGACCCATCCCCACACACACTGACCCATCCCCACACACACTGACCCATCCCCACACACACTGACCCATCCCCACTCACACTGACCCATCCCCACTCACACTGACCCATCCCCACTCACACTGACCCATCCCCACACACACTGACCCATCCCCACTCACACTGACCCATCCCCACTCACACTGACCCATCCCCACTCACACTGACCCATCCCCACTCACACTGACCCATCCCCACTCACACTGACCCATCCCCACACACACTGACCCATCCCCACTCACACTGACCCATCCCCACACACACTGACCCATCCCCACACACACTGACCCATCCCCACACACACTGACCCATCCCCACTCACACTGACCCATCCCCACACACACTGACCCATCCCCACTCACACTGACCCATCCCCACTCACACTGACCCATCCCCACTCACACTGACCCATCCCCACTCACACTGACCCATCCCCACACACACTGACCCATCCCCACACACACTGACCCATCCCCACACACACTGACCCATCCCCACTCACACTGACCCATCCCCACACACACTGACCCATCCCCACACACACTGACCCATCCCCACACACACTGACCCATCCCCACACACACTGACCCATCCCCACACACACTGACCCATCCCCACACACACTGACCCATCCCCACTCACACTGACCCATCCCCACTCACACTGACCCATCCCCACTCACACTGACCCATCCCCACACACACTGACCCATCCCCACTCACACTGACCCATCCCCACTCACACTGACCCATCCCCACACACACTGACCCATCCCCACACACACTGACCCATCCCCACACACACTGACCCATCCCCACACACACTGACCCATCCCCACACACACTGACCCATCCCCACTCACACTGACCCATCCCCACTCACACTGACCCATCCCCACTCACACTGACCCATCCCCACTCACACTGACCCATCCCCACTCACACTGACCCCCCACACACACTGACCCATCCCCACTCACACTGACCCATCCCCACACACACTGACCCATCCCCACTCACACTGACCCATCCCCACACACACTGACCCATCCCCACTCACACTGACCCATCCCCACACACACTGACCCATCCCCACTCACACTGACCCATCCCCACTCACACTGACCCATCCCCACACACACTGACCCATCCCCACTCACACTGACCCATCCCCACTCACACTGACCCATCCCCACTCACACTGACCCATCCCCACTCACACTGACCCATCCCCACTCACACTGACCCATCCCCACACACACTGACCCCCCCACACACACTGACCCATCCCCACACACACTGACCCATCCCCACTCACACTGACCCATCCCCACACACACTGACCCATCCCCACTCACACTGACCCATCCCCACTCACACTGACCCATCCCCACTCACACTGACCCATCCCCACTCACACTGACCCATCCCCACTCACACTGACCCATCCCCACTCACACTGACCCATCCCCACACACACTGACCCATCCCCACTCACACTGACCCATCCCCACACACACTGACCCATCCCCACACACACTGACCCATCCCCACACACACTGACCCATCCCCACTCACACTGACCCATCCCCACTCACACTGACCCATCCCCACTCACACTGACCCATCCCCACTCACACTGACCCATCCCCACTCACACTGACCCATCCCCACTCACACTGACCCATCCCCACTCACACTGACCCATCCCCACTCACACTGACCCATCCCCACTCACACTGACCCATCCCCACACACACTGACCCATCCCCACACACACTGACCCATCCCCACACACACTGACCCCCCCACACACACTGACCCATCCCCACACACACTGACCCATCCCCACACACACTGACCCCCCCACACACACTGACCCCCCCCACACACACTGACCCATCCCCACACACACTGACCCATCCCCACACACACTGACCCATCCCCACACACACTGACCCCCCACACACACTGACCCATCCCCACACACACTGACCCATCCCCACACACACTGACCCATCCCCACACACACTGACCCATCCCCACACACACTGACCCCCCCACTCACACTGACCCATCCCCACACACACTGACCCATCCCCACACACACTGACCCATCCCCACACACACTGACCCCCCACACACACTGACCCATCCCCACTCACACTGACCCATCCCCACACACACTGACCCCCCCCACACACACTGACCCATCCCCACTCACACTGACCCATCCCCACACACACTGACCCATCCCCACTCACACTGACCCATCCCCACACACACTGACCCATCCCCACTCACACTGACCCATCCCCACTCACACTGACCCCCCACTCACACTGACCCATCCCCACTCACACTGACCCATCCCCACTCACACTGACCCATCCCCACACACACTGACCCATCCCCACTCACACTGACCCATCCCCACACACACTGACCCCCCACACACACTGACCCATCCCCACACACACTGACCCATCCCCACTCACACTGACCCATCCCCACTCACACTGACCCATCCCCACTCACACTGACCCATCCCCACTCACACTGACCCCCCACACACACTGACCCATCCCCACTCACACTGACCCATCCCCACACACACTGACCCCCCACACACACTGACCCATCCCCACACACACTGACCCATCCCCACTCACACTGACCCATCCCCACTCACACTGACCCATCCCCACTCACACTGACCCACACACACTGACCCCCCCACTCACACTGACCCATCCCACACACACTGACCCATCCCCACTCACACTGACCCATCCCCACTCACACTGACCCATCCCCACTCACACTGACCCATCCCCACACACACTGACCCATCCCCACACACACTGACCCATCCCCACACACACTGACCCATCCCCACACACACTGACCCATCCCCACACACACTGACCCATCCCCACACACACTGACCCATCCCCACACACACTGACCCATCCCCACTCACACTGACCCATCCCCACACACACTGACCCATCCCCACTCACACTGACCCATCCCCACACACACTGACCCATCCCCACACACACTGACCCATCCCCACTCACACTGACCCATCCCCACACACACTGACCCCCCCACACACACTGACCCATCCCCATACACACTGACCCATCCCCACTCACACTGACCCATCCCCACACACACTGACCCATCCCCACTCACACTGACCCATCCCCACTCACACTGACCCATCCCCACACACACTGACCCATCCCCACTCACACTGACCCCCCCACACACACTGACCCATCCCCACACACACTGACCCATCCCCACACACACTGACCCATCCCCACTCACACTGACCCATCCCCACACACACTGACCCATCCCCACTCACACTGACCCATCCCCACACACACTGACCCATCCCCACTCACACTGACCCATCCCCACTCACACTGACCCATCCCCACTCACACTGACCCATCCCCACTCACACTGACCCATCCCCACACACACTGACCCATCCCCACACACACTGACCCATCCCCACTCACACTGACCCATCCCCACTCACACTGACCCATCCCCACTCACACTGACCCATCCCCACTCACACTGACCCATCCCCACTCACACTGACCCATCCCCACTCACACTGACCCATCCCCACTCACACTGACCCATCCCCACACACACTGACCCATCCCCACACACACTGACCCATCCCCACTCACACTGACCCATCCCCACTCACACTGACCCATCCCCACACACACTGACCCATCCCCACACACACTGACCCATCCCCACTCACACTGACCCATCCCCACACACACTGACCCATCCCCACACACACTGACCCATCCCCACTCACACTGACCCATCCCCACTCACACTGACCCATCCCCACTCACACTGACCCATCCCCACTCACACTGACCCCCCACTCACACTGACCCATCCCCACACACACTGACCCATCCCCACACACACTGACCCATCCCCACACACACTGACCCATCCCCACTCACACTGACCCATCCCCACTCACACTGACCCATCCCCACTCACACTGACCCATCCCCACACACACTGACCCCCCCCACACACACTGACCCATCCCCACTCACACTGACCCCCCACACACACTGACCCATCCCCACACACACTGACCCATCCCCACTCACACTGACCCATCCCCACACACACTGACCCATCCCCACACACACTGACCCATCCCCACTCACACTGACCCATCCCCACACACACTGACCCATCCCCACTCACACTGACCCATCCCCACACACACTGACCCCCCCACTCACACTGACCCATCCCCACTCACACTGACCCATCCCCACTCACACTGACCCATCCCCACTCACACTGACCCATCCCCACACACACTGACCCATCCCCACTCACACTGACCCATCCCCACACACACTGACCCATCCCCACTCACACTGACCCATCCCCACACACACTGACCCCCCCCACACACACTGACCCATCCCCACACACACTGACCCATCCCCACTCACACTGACCCATCCCCACACACACTGACCCATCCCCACACACACTGACCCATCCCCACTCACACTGACCCATCCCCACTCACACTGACCCATCCCCACACACACTGACCCATCCCCACTCACACTGACCCATCCCCACACACACTGACCCATCCCCACACACACTGACCCATCCCCACACACACTGACCCATCCCCACACACACTGACCCATCCCCACACACACTGACCCATCCCCACTCACACTGACCCATCCCCACACACACTGACCCATCCCCACTCACACTGACCCATCCCCACACACACTGACCCATCCCCACACACACTGACCCATCCCCACACACACTGACCCATCCCCACTCACACTGACCCATCCCCACTCACACTGACCCATCCCCACACACACTGACCCATCCCCACACACACTGACCCATCCCCACACACACTGACCCATCCCCACACACACTGACCCATCCCCACACACACTGACCCATCCCCACTCACACTGACCCATCCCCACACACACTGACCCATCCCCACACACACTGACCCATCCCCACACACACTGACCCATCCCCACACACACTGACCCATCCCCACACACACTGACCCATCCCCACTCACACTGACCCATCCCCACTCACACTGACCCATCCCCACTCACACTGACCCATCCCCACTCACACTGACCCATCCCCACACACACTGACCCATCCCCACTCACACTGACCCATCCCCACTCACACTGACCCATCCCCACTCACACTGACCCATCCCCACACACACTGACCCCCCACACACACTGACCCATCCCCACTCACACTGACCCATCCCCACACACACTGACCCATCCCCACTCACACTGACCCATCCCCACTCACACTGACCCATCCCCACTCACACTGACCCATCCCCACTCACACTGACCCATCCCCACACACACTGACCCCCCACACACACTGACCCATCCCCACTCACACTGACCCATCCCCACACACACTGACCCATCCCCACTCACACTGACCCATCCCCACACACACTGACCCATCCCCACTCACACTGACCCATCCCCACTCACACTGACCCATCCCCACACACACTGACCCATCCCCACTCACACTGACCCATCCCCACTCACACTGACCCATCCCCACTCACACTGACCCATCCCCACACACACTGACCCATCCCCACACACACTGACCCATCCCCACACACACTGACCCATCCCCACACACACTGACCCATCCCCACTCACACTGACCCATCCCCACTCACACTGACCCCCCCACACACACTGACCCCCCCACTCACACTGACCCATCCCCACACACACTGACCCATCCCCACACACACTGACCCATCCCCACTCACACTGACCCATCCCCACACACACTGACCCCCCACACACACTGACCCATCCCCACTCACACTGACCCATCCCCACTCACACTGACCCATCCCCACTCACACTGACCCATCCCCACTCACACTGACCCATCCCCACTCACACTGACCCATCCCCACTCACACTGACCCATCCCCACACACACTGACCCATCCCCACTCACACTGACCCATCCCCACTCACACTGACCCATCCCCACACACACTGACCCCCCCACTCACACTGACCCATCCCCACTCACACTGACCCATCCCCACTCACACTGACCCATCCCCACTCACACTGACCCATCCCCACTCACACTGACCCATCCCCACTCACACTGACCCATCCCCACACACACTGACCCATCCCCACTCACACTGACCCATCCCCACTCACACTGACCCCCCCACACACACTGACCCATCCCCACACACACTGACCCATCCCCACTCACACTGACCCATCCCCACACACACTGACCCATCCCCACTCACACTGACCCATCCCCACTCACACTGACCCCCCCACACACACTGACCCATCCCCACTCACACTGACCCATCCCCACTCACACTGACCCATCCCCACTCACACTGACCCCCCCACACACACTGACCCATCCCCACACACACTGACCCATCCCCACTCACACTGACCCATCCCCACTCACACTGACCCATCCCCACTCACACTGACCCCCCACACACACTGACCCATCCCCACTCACACTGACCCATCCCCACACACACTGACCCATCCCCACACACACTGACCCATCCCCACTCACACTGACCCATCCCCACTCACACTGACCCATCCCCACTCACACTGACCCATCCCCACTCACACTGACCCATCCCCACTCACACTGACCCCCCCACTCACACTGACCCATCCCCACTCACACTGACCCATCCCCACTCACACTGACCCATCCCCACTCACACTGACCCATCCCCACTCACACTGACCCATCCCCACACACACTGACCCATCCCCACTCACACTGACCCCCCCACTCACACTGACCCATCCCCACTCACACTGACCCATCCCCACTCACACTGACCCATCCCCACTCACACTGACCCATCCCCACACACACTGACCCATCCCACTCACACTGACCCATCCCCACTCACACTGACCCATCCCCACTCACACTGACCCATCCCCACTCACACTGACCCATCCCCACACACACTGACCCATCCCCACACACACTGACCCATCCCCACTCACACTGACCCATCCCCACACACACTGACCCATCCCCACACACACTGACCCATCCCCACTCACACTGACCCCCCCACACACACTGACCCATCCCCACACACACTGACCCATCCCCACTCACACTGACCCATCCCCACTCACACTGACCCATCCCCACACACACTGACCCATCCCCACTCACACTGACCCATCCCCACTCACACTGACCCATCCCCACTCACACTGACCCCCCACACACACTGACCCCCCCCACTCACACTGACCCATCCCCACACACACTGACCCATCCCCACTCACACTGACCCATCCCCACTCACACTGACCCATCCCCACTCACACTGACCCATCCCCACACACACTGACCCATCCCCACACACACTGACCCCCCCACTCACACTGACCCATCCCCACTCACACTGACCCATCCCCACTCACACTGACCCATCCCCACACACACTGACCCCCCACACACACTGACCCATCCCCACACACACTGACCCATCCCCACACACACTGACCCATCCCCACTCACACTGACCCATCCCCACACACACTGACCCCCCACACACACTGACCCATCCCCACTCACACTGTCAGTGCTCCCCCCACACAGCCAGCACTGTTAGTGCTCCCACCACACAGCCAGCACTGTCAGTGCTCCCACCACACAGCCAGCACTGTTAGTGCTCCCACCACACAGCCAGCACTGTCAGTGCTCCCACCACACAGCCAGCACTGTCAGTGCTCCCACCACACAGCTAGCACTGTCAGTGCTCCCACCACACAGCCAGCACTGTCAGTGCTCCCCCCACACAGCCAGCACTGTTAGTGCTCCCACCACACAGCCAGCACTGTCAGTGCTCCCACCACACAGCCAGCACTGTCAGTGCTCCCACCACACAGCTAGCACTGTCAGTGCTCCCACCACACAGCCAGCACTGTCAGTGCACCCCCCACACAGCCAGCACTGTTAGTGCTCCCACCACACAGCCAGCACTGTCAGTGCTCCCACCACACAGCCAGCACTGTCAGTGCTCCCACCACACAGCCAGCACTGTCAGTGCTACCCCACACAGCCAGCACGGTCAGTGCTCCCACCACACAGCCAGCACTGTCAGTGCTCCCCACACATCCAGCACTGTCAGTGCTCCCACGACACCGCCAGCACTGTCAGTGCTCCCCCACACAGCCAGCACTGTCAGTGCTCCCCCCACACAGCCAGCACTGTCAGTGCTCCCACCACACAGCCAGCACTGTCAGTGCTCCCCCCACACAGCCAGCACTGTCAGTGCTCCCACCACACAGCCAGCACTGTCAGTGCTCCCCCACACAGCCAGCACTGTCAGTGCTCCCCCCACACAGCCAGCACTGTCAGTGCTCCCACCACACAGCCAGCACTGTTAGTGCTCCCCACAGCCAGCAATGTCAATGCTCCCCACAGCCAGCATTGTCAGTGCTCCCAAAACAAAGCCAGCAATGTCAGTGCTCCCACCACACAGCCAGCACTGTTAGTGCTCCCCCCACACAGCCAGCACTGTCAGTGCTCCACCACACAGCCAGCACCGTCAGTGCTCCCCACACAGCCAGACTGTCAGTGCTCCCCCACACAGCCAGCACTGTTAGTGCTCCCACCACACAGCCAGCACTGTCAGTGCTCCCACCACACAGCCAGCACTGTCAGTGCTCCCTCCACACAGCCAGCACTGTCAGTGCTCCCCCACACAGCCAGCACTGTCAGTGTTCCCCCCACACAGCCAGCACTGTCAGTGCTCCCCACACAGCCAGCACTGTCAGTGCTCCCCCACGCAGCCAGCACTGTCAGAGCTCCCCCACACAGGCAGCACTGTCAGTGCTCCCACCACACAGCGAGCACCGTCAGTGCTCCCACCACACAGCCAGCACTGTCAGTGCTCCCCCACACAGCCAGCACTGTCAGTGCTCCCCCCACACAGCCAGCACTGCCAGTGCTCCCCCCACACAGCCAGAACTGTCAGTGCTCCCCTCACACAGCCAGCACTGTCAGTGCTCCCCCCACACAGCCAGCACTGTCAGTGCTCCACCCACACAGCCAGCACTGTCAGTGCTCCCCCCACACAGCCAGCACTGTCACTGCTCACCCCACACAGCCAGCACTGTCAGTGCTCCCAACACACAGCCAGCACTGTCAGTGCTCCCCCACACAGCCAGCACTGCCAGTGCTCCCACCACACAGCCAGCACTGTCAGTGCTCCCCCCACACAGCCAGCACTGTCAGTGCTCCCTCACACAGCCAACACTGTCAGTGCTCCCACACACAGCCAGCACTGTCAGTGCTCCCACCACACAGCCAGCACTGTCAGTGCTCTCCCACACAGCCAGCACTGTCAGTGCTCCCACCCCAAAGCCAGCACTGTCAGTGCTCACCCCACACAGCCAGCACTGTGAGTGCTCCCCACACAGCCAGCACTGTCAGTGCTCCCCGCACACAGCCAGCACTGTCAGTGCTCCCCCCAACGGCCAGCACTGTCAGTGCGCCCCCCACACAGCCAGCACTGTCAGTACTCCCACCACACAGCCAACACTGTCAGTGCTCACCCCACACAGCCAGCACTGTCAGTGCTCCCAACACACAGACAGCACTGTCAGTGCTCCCCCCCACACAGCCAGCACTGTCAGTGCTCCCACCACACAGCCAACACTGTCAGTGCTCACCCCACACAGCCAGCACTGTCAGTGCTCCCAACACACAGCCAGCACTGTCAGTGCTCCCCCCACACAGCCAGCACTGTCAGTGCTCCCCCCACACAGCCAGCACTGTCAGTCCTCCCACCACACAGCCAGCACTGTCAGTGCTCCCCCACACAGCCAGCACTGTCAGTGCTCCCCCCACACAACCAGCACTGTCAGTGCTCCCCCGCACAGCCAGCACTGTCAGTGCTCCCCCACACAGCCAGCACTGTCAGTGCTCCCCCCACACAGCCAGCACTGTCAGTGCTCCCCAAACAGCCTGCACTGGCAGTGCTCCCCACACATCCAGCACTGTCAGTGCTCCCACCACACAGCCAGCACTGTCAGTGTTCCCCCCACACAGCCAGCAATGCCAGTGCTCCCACGACACCGCCAGCACAGTCAGTGCTCCCCCACACAGCCAGCACTGTCAGTGCTCCCCACACAGCCAGCACTGTCAGTGCTCCCCCCACACAGCCAGCACTGTCAGTGCTCCCCACAGCCAGCAATGTCAGTGCTCCCCCCACACAGCCAGCACTGTCAGTGCTCCACCACAGAGCCAGCCCTGTCAGTGCTTCCACCACACAGCCAGCACTGTCAGTGCTCCCACCACACAGCCAGCACTGTCAGTGCTCCCCCCACACAGCCAGCCCTGTCAGTGCTCCCCCACACAGCCAGCACTGCCCGTGCTCCCCACAGACAGCCAGCACTGTCAGTGCTACCCCACACAGCCAGCACGGTCAGTGCTCCCACCACACAGCCAGCACTGTCAGTGCTCCCCACACATCCAGCACTGTCAGTGCTCCCACGACACCGCCAGCACTGTCAGTGCTCCCCCACACAGCCAGCACTGTCAGTGCTCCCCCACACAGCCAGCACTGTCAGTGCTCCCACCACACAGCCAGCACTGTCAGTGCTCCCCCCACACAGCCAGCACTGTCAGTGCTCCCACCACACAGCCAGCACTGTCAGTGCTCCCCCACACAGCCAGCACTGTCAGTGCTCCCCCCACACAGCCAGCACTGTCAGTGCTCCCACCACACAGCCAGCACGGTTAGTGCTCCCACCACACAGCCAGCACTGTCAGTGCTCCCACCACACAGCCAGCACTGTCAGTGCTCCCACCACACAGCCAGCACTGTCAGTGCTTCCACCACACAGCCAGCACTGTCAGTGCTCCCACCACACAGCCAGCACTGTCAGTGCTCCCCACACACAGCCAGCACTGTCAGTGCTCCCACCACACAGCCAGCACTGTCAGTGCTACCCCAGACAGCCAGCACGGTCAGTGCTCCCACCACACAGCCAGCACTGTCAGTGCTCCCCACACATCCAGCACTGTCAGTGCTCCCACGACACCGCCAGCACTGTCAGTGCTCCCCCACACAGCCAGCACTGTCAGTGCTCCCCCACACAGCCAGCACTGTCAGTGCTCCCACCACACAGCCAGCACTGTCAGTGCTCCCCCCACACAGCCAGCACTGTCAGTGCTCCCACCACACAGCCAGCACTGTCAGTGCTCCCCCACACAGCCAGCACTGTCAGTGCTCCCCCCACACAGCCAGCACTGTCAGTGCTCCCACCACACAGCCAGCACTGTTAGTGCTCCCCACAGCCAGCAATGTCAGTGCTCCCCACAGCCAGCATTGTCAGTGCTCCCAAACCACAGCCAGCAATGTCAGTGCTCCCACCACACAGCCAGCACTGTTAGTGCTCCCCCCACACAGCCAGCACTGTCAGTGCTCCACCACACAGCCAGCACCGTCAGTGCTCCCCACACAGCCAGACTGTCAGTGCTCCCCCCACACAGCCAGCACTGTTAGTGCTCCCACCACACAGCCAGCACTGTCAGTGCTCCCACCACACAGCCAGCACTGTCAGTGCTCCCTCCACACAGCCAGCACTGTCAGTGCTCCCCCACACAGCCAGCACTGTCAGTGTTCCCCCCACACAGCCAGCACTGTCAGTGCTCCCCACACAGCCAGCACTGTCAGTGCTCCCCCACGCAGCCAGCACTGTCAGAGCTCCCCCACACAGGCAGCACTGTCAGTGCTCCCACCACACAGCGAGCACCGTCAGTGCTCCCACCACACAGCCAGCACTGTCAGTGCTCCCCCACACAGCCAGCACTGTCAGTGCTCCCCCCACACAGCCAGCACTGCCAGTGCTCCCCCCACACAGCCAGAACTGTCAGTGCTCCCCTCACACAGCCAGCACTGTCAGTGCTCCCCCCACACAGCCAGCACTGTCAGTGCTCCACCCACACAGCCAGCACTGTCAGTGCTCCCCCCACACAGCCAGCACTGTCAGTGCTCACCCCACACAGCCAGCACTGTCAGTGCTCCCAACACACAGCCAGCACTGTCAGTGCTCCCCCACACAGCCAGCACTGCCAGTGCTCCCACCACACAGCCAGCACTGTCAGTGCTCCCCCCACACAGCCAGCACTGTCAGTGCTCCCTCACACAGCCAACACTGTCAGTGCTCCCACACACAGCCAGCACTGTCAGTGCTCCCACCACACAGCCAGCACTGTCAGTGCTCCCACCACACAGCCAGCACTGTCAGTGCTCTCCCACACAGCCAGCACTGTCAGTGCTCCCACCCCACAGCCAGCACTGTCAGTGCTCACCCCACACAGCCAGCACTGTGAGTGCTCCCCACACAGCCAGCACTGTCAGTGCTCCCCGCACACAGCCAGCACTGTCAGTGCTCCCCCCAACGGCCAGCACTGTCAGTGCGCCCCCCACACAGCCAGCACTGTCAGTACTCCCACCACACAGCCAACACTGTCAGTGCTCACCCCACACAGCCAGCACTGTCAGTGCTCCCAACACACAGACAGCACTGTCAGTGCTCCCCCCCACACAGCCAGCACTGTCAGTGCTCCCACCACACAGCCAACACTGTCAGTGCTCACCCCACACAGCCAGCACTGTCAGTGCTCCCAACACACAGCCAGCACTGTCAGTGCTCCCCCCACACAGCCTGCACTGTCAGTGCTCCCCCCACACAGCCAGCACTGTCAGTCCTCCCACCACACAGCCAGCACTGTCAGTGCTCCCCCACACAGCCAGCACTGTCAGTGCTCCCCCCACACAACCAGCACTGTCAGTGCTCCCCCGCACAGCCAGCACTGTCAGTGCTCCCCCACACAGCCAGCACTGTCAGTGCTCCCCCCACACAGCCAGCACTGTCAGTGCTCCCCAAACAGCCTGCACTGGCAGTGCTCCCCACACATCCAGCACTGTCAGTGCTCCCACCACACAGCCAGCACTGTCAGTGTTCCCCCCACACAGCCAGCAATGCCAGTGCTCCCACGACACCGCCAGCACAGTCAGTGCTCCCCCACACAGCCAGCACTGTCAGTGCTCCCCACACAGCCAGCACTGTCAGTGCTCCCCCCACACAGCCAGCACTGTCAGTGCTCCCCAAAGCCAGCAATGTCAGTGCTCCCCCCACACAGCCAGCACTGTCAGTGCTCCACCACACAGCCAGCACCGTCAGTGCTCCCCGCACAGCCAGCACTGTCAGTGCTCCCCCCACACAGCCAGCACTGTCAGTGCTCCCACCACACAGCCAGCACTGTCAGTGCTCCCACCACACAGCCAGCACTGTCAGTGCTCCCTCCACACAGCCAGCACTGTCAGTGCTCCCCCCACACAGCCAGCACTGTCAGTGCTCCCCACACAGCCAGCACTGTCAGTGCTCCCCCACGCAGCCAGCACTGTCAGAGCTCCCCCACACAGGCAGCACTGTCAGTGCTCCCACCACACAGCCAGCACCGTCAGTGCTCCCACCACACAGCCAGCACTGTCAGTGCTCCCCCACACAGCCAGCACTGTCAGTGCTCCCCCACACAGCCAGCACTGCCAGTGCTCCCCCACACAGCCAGAACTGTCAGTGCTCCCCTCACACAGCCAGCACTGTCAGTGCTCCCCCACACAGCCAGCACTGTCAGTGCTCCCCACACAGCCAGCACTGTCAGTGCTCCCACCACACAGCCTGCACTGTCAGTGCTCCCCCACAGAGCCAGCACTGTCAGTCCTCCACCCACACAGCTAGCACTGTCAGTGCTCCCTTCACACAGCCAGCACTGTCAGTGCTCCCCACACAGCCAGCACTGTCAGTGCTCCCACCACACAGCCAGCATTGTCAGTGCTCCACCACACAGCCAGCACTATCAGTGCTCCCCACACAGCCAGCACTGTCAGTGCTCCCCCCACACAGCCAGCACTGTCAGTGCTCCCCCACACAGCCAGCACTGTCAGTGCTCCCCTCACACAGCCAGCACTGCCCGTGCACCCCCACACAGCCAGCACTGTCAGTGCTCCCCCACACAGCCAGCACTGCCAGTGCTCCCCCCATTCAGCCAGCACTGTCAGTGCTCCCCCACAGAGCCAGCACTGTCAGAGTTCGCCCCACACAGCCAGCACTGTTAGTGCTCCCACCACACAGCCAGCACTGTCAGTGCTCCCCCCACACAGCCAGCACTGCCAGTGCTCCCACCACACAGCCAGCACTGCCCGTGCTCCCACCACAGAGCCAGCACTGTCAGTGCTCCCATCACACAGCCAGCACTGTCAGTGCTCCCCCCACACAGCCAGCACTGTCAGTGCTCACCCCACACAGCCAGCACTGTCAGTGCTCCCCGCACACAGCCAGCACTGTCAGTGCTCCCCCCACAGCCAGCACTGTCAGTGCTCCCCCCACACAGCCAGCACTGTCAGTGCTCCCACCACACAGCCAGCACTGTCAGTGCTCCCACCACACAGCCAGCACTGCCAGTGCTCCCATCACACAGCAAGCACTGCCAGTGCTCCACCCACACAGCCAGCACTGTCAGTGCTCCGAACACACAGCCAGCACTGTCAGTGCTCCCACCACACAGCCAGCACTGTCAGTGCTCCCACCCACACAGCCAGCACTGTCAGTGCTCCCACCACACAGCCAGCACTGTCAGTGCTCCCCCCACACAGCCAGCACTGTCAGTGCTCCCCGCACACAGCCAGCACTGTCAGTGCTCCCCGCACACAGCCAGCACTGTCAGTGCTCCCCCCACACAGCCAGCACTGTCAGTGCTCCCCGCACACAGCCAGCACTGTCAGTGCTCCCCCCACAGCCAGCACTGTCAGTGCTCCCCCACACAGCCAGCACTGTCAGTGCTCCCACCACACAGCCAGCACTGTCAGTGCTCCCACCACACAGCCAGCACTGCCAGTGCTCCCATCACACAGCAAGCACTGCCAGTGCTCCACCCACACAGCCAGCACTGTCAGTGCTCCGAACACACAGCCAGCACTGTCAGTGCTCCCACCACACAGCCAGCACTGTCAGTGCTCCCACCCAGACAGCCAGCACTGTCAGTGCTCCCACCACACAGCCAGCACTGTCAGTGCTCCCACCACACAGCCCGCACTGTCAGTGCTCTCCCACACTGCCAGCACTGTCAGTGCTCCCACCCCACAGCCAGCACTGTCAGTGCTCACTCCACACAGCCAGCACTGTGAGTGCTCCCCACACAGCCAGCACTGTCAGTGCTCCCCGCACACAGCCAGCAGTGTCAGTGCTCACTCCACACAGCCAGCACTGTGAGTGCTCTCCCACACTGCCAGCACTGTCAGTGCTCCCACCCCACAGCCAGCACTGTCAGTGCTCACTCCACACAGCCAGCACTGTCAGTGCTCCCCCCACAGCCAGCACTGTCAGTGCTCCCACCACACAGCCAACACTGTCAGAGCTCACCCCACACAGCCAGCACTGTCAGTGCTCCCAACACACAGCCAGCACTGTCAGTGCTCCCCCCACACAGCCAGCACTGTCAGTGCTCCCCCCACACAGCCAGCACTGTCAGTCCTCCCACCACACAGCCAGCACTGTCAGTGCTCCCCCACACAGCCAGCACTGTCAGTGCTCCCCCCACACAACCAGCACTGTCAGTGCTCCCCCGCACAGCCAGCACTGTCAGTGCTCCCCCACACAGCCAGCACTGTCAGTGCTCCCCCCACACAGCCAGCACTGTCAGTGCTCCCCAAACAGCCTGCACTGGCAGTGCTCCCCACACATCCAGCACTGTCAGTGCTCCCACCACACAGCCAGCACTGTCAGTGTTCCCCCCACACAGCCAGCAATGCCAGTGCTCCCACGACACCGCCAGCACAGTCAGTGCTCCCCCACACAGCCAGCACTGTCAGTGCTCCCCACACAGCCAGCACTGTCAGTGCTCCCCCCACACAGCCAGCACTGTCAGTGCTCCCCACAGCCAGCAATGTCAGTGCTCCCCCCACACAGCCAGCACTGTCAGTGCTCCACCACAGAGCCAGCCCTGTCAGTGCTTCCACCACACAGCCAGCACTGTCAGTGCTCCCCCACACAGCCAGCACTGTCAGTGCTCCCCACACAGCCAGCACTGTCAGTGCTCCCCCCACACAGCCAGCACTGTCAGTGCTCCCCAAAGCCAGCAATGTCAGTGCTCCCCCCACACAGCCAGCACTGTCAGTGCTCCACCACACAGCCAGCACCGTCAGTGCTCCCCACACAGCCAGCACTGTCAGTGCTCCCCCCACACAGCCAGCACTGTCAGTGCTCCCACCACACAGCCAGCACTGTCAGTGCTCCCACCACACAGCC
This sequence comes from Scyliorhinus torazame, assembly GCF_047496885.1. Classification (NCBI taxonomy): domain Eukaryota; kingdom Metazoa; phylum Chordata; class Chondrichthyes; order Carcharhiniformes; family Scyliorhinidae; genus Scyliorhinus; species Scyliorhinus torazame. The sequence goes on along the minus strand of NW_027308054.1, from coordinate 199,345 downwards.
AGCACTGTCAGTGCTCCCTCCACACAGCCAGCACTGTCAGTGCTCCCCCCACACAGCCAGCACTGTCAGTGCTCCCCACACAGCCAGCACTGTCAGTGCTCCCCCACGCAGCCAGCACTGTCAGAGCTCCCCCACACAGGCAGCACTGTCAGTGCTCCCACCACACAGCCAGCACCGTCAGTGCTCCCACCACACAGCCAGCACTGTCAGTGCTCCCCCACACAGCCAGCACTGTCAGTGCTCCCCCACACAGCCAGCACTGCCAGTGCTCCCCCACACAGCCAGAACTGTCAGTGCTCCCCTCACACAGCCAGCACTGTCAGTGCTCCCCCACACAGCCAGCACTGTCAGTGCTCCCCACACAGCCAGCACTGTCAGTGCTCCCACCACACAGCCTGCACTGTCAGTGCTCCCCCACAGAGCCAGCACTGTCAGTCCTCCACCCACACAGCTAGCACTGTCAGTGCTCCCTTCACACAGCCAGCACTGTCAGTGCTCCCCACACAGCCAGCACTGTCAGTGCTCCCACCACACAGCCAGCATTGTCAGTGCTCCACCACACAGCCAGCACTATCAGTGCTCCCCACACAGCCAGCACTGTCAGTGCTCCCCCCACACAGCCAGCACTGTCAGTGCTCCCCCACACAGCCAGCACTGTCAGTGCTCCCCTCACACAGCCAGCACTGCCCGTGCACCCCCACACAGCCAGCACTGTCAGTGCTCCCCCACACAGCCAGCACTGCCAGTGCTCCCCCCATTCAGCCAGCACTGTCAGTGCTCCCCCACAGAGCCAGCACTGTCAGAGTTCGCCCCACACAGCCAGCACTGTTAGTGCTCCCACCACACAGCCAGCACTGTCAGTGCTCCCCCCACACAGCCAGCACTGCCAGTGCTCCCACCACACAGCCAGCACTGCCCGTGCTCCCACCACAGAGCCAGCACTGTCAGTGCTCCCATCACACAGCCAGCACTGTCAGTGCTCCCCCCACACAGCCAGCACTGTCAGTGCTCACCCCACACAGCCAGCACTGTCAGTGCTCCCCGCACACAGCCAGCACTGTCAGTGCTCCCCCCACAGCCAGCACTGTCAGTGCTCCCCCCACACAGCCAGCACTGTCAGTGCTCCCACCACACAGCCAGCACTGTCAGTGCTCCCACCACACAGCCAGCACTGCCAGTGCTCCCATCACACAGCAAGCACTGCCAGTGCTCCACCCACACAGCCAGCACTGTCAGTGCTCCGAACACACAGCCAGCACTGTCAGTGCTCCCACCACACAGCCAGCACTGTCAGTGCTCCCACCCACACAGCCAGCACTGTCAGTGCTCCCACCACACAGCCAGCACTGTCAGTGCTCCCCCCACACAGCCAGCACTGTCAGTGCTCCCCGCACACAGCCAGCACTGTCAGTGCTCCCCGCACACAGCCAGCACTGTCAGTGCTCCCCCCACACAGCCAGCACTGTCAGTGCTCCCCGCACACAGCCAGCACTGTCAGTGCTCCCCCCACAGCCAGCACTGTCAGTGCTCCCCCCACACAGCCAGCACTGTCAGTGCTCCCACCACACAGCCAGCACTGTCAGTGCTCCCACCACACAGCCAGCACTGCCAGTGCTCCCATCACACAGCAAGCACTGCCAGTGCTCCACCCACACAGCCAGCACTGTCAGTGCTCCGAACACACAGCCAGCACTGTCAGTGCTCCCACCACACTGCCAGCACTGTCAGTGCTCCCACCCACACAGCCAGCACTGTCAGTGCTCCCACCACACAGCCAGCACTGTCAGTGCTCCCACCACACAGCCCGCACTGTCAGTGCTCTCCCACACTGCCAGCACTGTCAGTGCTCCCACCCCACAGCCAGCACTGTCAGTGCTCACTCCACACAGCCAGCACTGTGAGTGCTCCCCACACAGCCAGCACTGTCAGTGCTCCCCGCACACAGCCAGCACTGTCAGTGCTCACTCCACACAGCCAGCACTGTGAGTGCTCTCCCACACTGCCAGCACTGTCAGTGCTCCCACCCCACAGCCAGCACTGTCAGTGCTCACTCCACACAGCCAGCACTGTCAGTGCTCCCCCCACAGCCAGCACTGTCAGTGCTCCCACCACACAGCCAACACTGTCAGTGCTCACCCCACACAGCCAGCACTGTCAGTGCTCCCAACACACAGCCAGCACTGTCAGTGCTCCCCCCACACAGCCAGCACTGTCAGTGCTCCCCCCACACAGCCAGCACTGTCAGTCCTCCCACCACACAGCCAGCACTGTCAGTGCTCCCCCACACAGCCAGCACTGTCAGTGCTCCCCCCACACAACCAGCACTGTCAGTGCTCCCCCGCACAGCCAGCACTGTCAGTGCTCCCCCACACAGCCAGCACTGTCAGTGCTCCCCCCACACAGCCAGCACTGTCAGTGCTCCCCAAACAGCCTGCACTGGCAGTGCTCCCCACACATCCAGCACTGTCAGTGCTCCCACCACACAGCCAGCACTGTCAGTGTTCCCCCCACACAGCCAGCAATGCCAGTGCTCCCACGACACCGCCAGCACAGTCAGTGCTCCCCCACACAGCCAGCACTGTCAGTGCTCCCCACACAGCCAGCACTGTCAGTGCTCCCCCCACACAGCCAGCACTGTCAGTGCTCCCCACAGCCAGCAATGTCAGTGCTCCCCCCACACAGCCAGCACTGTCAGTGCTCCACCACAGAGCCAGCCCTGTCAGTGCTTCCACCACACAGCCAGCACTGTCAGTGCTCCCACCACACAGCCAGCACTGTCAGTGCTCCCCCCACACAGCCAGCCCTGTCAGTGCTCCCCCACACAGCCAGCACTGCCCGTGCTCCCCACACACAGCCAGCACTGTCAGTGCTACCCCACACAGCCAGCACGGTCAGTGCTCCCACCACACAGCCAGCACTGTCAGTGCTCCCCACACATCCAGCACTGTCAGTGCTCCCACGACACCGCCAGCACTGTCAGTGCTCCCCCACACAGCCAGCACTGTCAGTGCTCCCCCCACACAGCCAGCACTGTCAGTGCTCCCACCACACAGCCAGCACTGTCAGTGCTCCCCCCACACAGCCAGCACTGTCAGTGCTCCCACCACACAGCCAGCACTGTCAGTGCTCCCCCACACAGCCAGCACTGTCAGTGCTCCCCCCACATAGCCAGCACTGTCAGTGCTCCCACCACACAGCCAGCACTGTTAGTGCTCCCACCACACAGCCAGCACTGTCAGTGCTCCCACCACACAGCCAGCACTGTCAGTGCTCCCACCACACAGCCAGCACTGTCAGTGCTTCCACCACACAGCCAGCACTGTCAGTGCTCCCCACACAGCCAGCACTGTCAGTGCTCCCACCACACAGCCAGCACTGTCAGTGCTCCCCACACACAGCCAGCACGGTCAGTGCTCCCACCACACAGCCAGCACTGGCAGTGCTCCCCACACATCCAGCACTGTCAGTGCTCCCACGACACCGCCAGCACTGTCAGTGCTCCCCCACACAGCCAGCACTGTCAGTGCTCCCCCCACACAGCCAGCACTGTCAGTGCTCCCACCACACAGCCAGCACTGTCAGTGCTCCCCCCACACAGCCAGCACTGTCAGTGCTCCCACCACACAGCCAGCACTGTCAGTGCTCCCCCACACAGCCAGCACTGTCAGTGCTCCCCCCACACAGCCAGCACTGTCAGTGCTCCCACCACACAGCCAGCACTGTTAGTGCTCCCCACAGCCAGCAATGTCAGTGCTCCCCACAGCCAGCATTGTCAGTGCTCCCAAACCACAGCCAGCAATGTCAGTGCTCCCACCACACAGCCAGCACTGTCAGTGCTCCCACCACACAGCCAGCACTGTCAGTGCTCCCCCCACACAGCCAGCCCTGTCAGTGCTCCCCCACACAGCCAGCACTGCCCGTGCTCCCCACAGACAGCCAGCACTGTCAGTGCTACCCCACACAGCCAGCACGGTCAGTGCTCCCACCACACAGCCAGCACTGTCAGTGCTCCCCACACATCCAGCACTGTCAGTGCTCCCACGACACCGCCAGCACTGTCAGTGCTCCCCCACACAGCCAGCACTGTCAGTGCTCCCCCCACACAGCCAGCACTGTCAGTGCTCCCACCACACAGCCAGCACTGTCAGTGCTCCCCCCACACAGCCAGCACTGTCAGTGCTCCCACCACACAGCCAGCACTGTCAGTGCTCCCCCACACAGCCAGCACTGTCAGTGCTCCCCCCACACAGCCAGCACTGTCAGTGCTCCCACCACACAGCCAGCACTGTTAGTGCTCCCACCACACAGCCAGCACTGTCAGTGCTCCCACCACACAGCCAGCACTGTCAGTGCTCCCACCACACAGCCAGCACTGTCAGTGCTTCCACCACACAGCCAGCACTGTCAGTGCTCCCACCACACAGCCAGCACTGTCAGTGCTCCCCACACACAGCCAGCACTGTCCGTGCTCCCACCACACAGCCAGCACTGTCAGTGCTACCCCACACAGCCAGCACGGTCAGTGCTCCCACCACACAGCCAGCACTGTCAGTGCTCCCCACACATCCAGCACTGTCAGTGCTCCCACGACACCGCCAGCACTGTCAGTGCTCCCCCACACAGCCAGCACTGTCAGTGCTCCCCCCACACAGCCAGCACTGTCAGTGCTCCCACCACACAGCCAGCACTGTCAGTGCTCCCCCCACACAGCCAGCACTGTCAGTGCTCGCACCACACAGCCAGCACTGTCAGTGCTCCCCCACACAGCCAGCACTGTCAGTGCTCCCCCCACACAGCCAGCACTGTCAGTGCTCCCACCACACAGCCAGCACTGTTAGTGCTCCCCACAGCCAGCAATGTCAGTGCTCCCCACAGCCAGCATTGTCAGTGCTCCCAAACCACAGCCAGCAATGTCAGTGCTCCCACCACACAGCCAGCACTGTTAGTGCTCCCCCCCACACAGCCAGCACTGTCAGTGCTCCACCACACAGCCAGCACCGTCAGTGCTCCCCACACAGCCAGACTGTCAGTGCTCCCACCACACAGCCAGCACTGTCAGTGCTCCCTCCACACAGCCAGCACTGTCAGTGCTCCCCCACACAGCCAGCACTGTCAGTGTTCCCCCCACACAGCTAGCACTGTCAGTGCTCCCCACACAGCCAGCACTGTCAGTGCTCCCCCACGCAGCCAGCACTGTCAGAGCTCCCCCACACAGGCAGCACTGTCAGTGCTCCCACCACACAGCGAGCACCGTCAGTGCTCCCACCACACAGCCAGCACTGTCAGTGCTCCCCCACACAGCCAGCACTGTCAGTGCTCCCCCCACACAGCCAGCACTGCCAGTGCTCCCCCCACACAGCCAGAACTGTCAGTGCTCCCCTCACACAGCCAGCACTGTCAGTGCTCCCCCCACACAGCCAGCACTGTCAGTGCTCCACCCACACAGCCAGCACTGTCAGTGCTCACCCCACACAGCCAGCACTGTCAGTGCTCCCAACACACAGCCAGCACTGTCAGTGCTCCCCCACACAGCCAGCACTGCCAGTGCTCCCACCACACAGCCAGCACTGTCAGTGCTCCCCCCACACAGCCAGCACTGTCAGTGCTCCCCCCACACAGCCAGCACTGTCAGTGCTCCCCAAACAGCCTGCACTGGCAGTGCTCCCCACACATCCAGCACTGTCAGTGCTCCCACCACACAGCCAGCACTGTCAGTGTTCCCCCCACACAGCCAGCAATGCCAGTGCTCCCACGACACCGCCAGCACAGTCAGTGCTCCCCCACACAGCCAGCACTGTCAGTGCTCCCCCCACACAGCCAGCACTGTCAGTGCTCCCCACAGCCAGCAATGTCAGTGCTCCCCCCACACAGCCAGCACTGTCAGTGCTCCACCACAGAGCCAGCCCTGTCAGTGCTTCCACCACACAGCCAGCACTGTCAGTGCTCCCACCACACAGCCAGCACTGTCAGTGCTCCCCCCACACAGCCAGCCCTGTCAGTGCTCCCCCACACAGCCAGCACTGCCCGTGCTCCCCACACACAGCCAGCACTGTCAGTGCTACCCCACACAGCCAGCACGGTCAGTGCTCCCACCACACAGCCAGCACTGTCAGTGCTCCCCACACATCCAGCACTGTCAGTGCTCCCACGACACCGCCAGCACTGTCAGTGCTCCCCCACACAGCCAGCACTGTCAGTGCTCCCCCCACACAGCCAGCACTGTCAGTGCTCCCACCACACAGCCAGCACTGTCAGTGCTCCCCCCACACAGCCAGCACTGTCAGTGCTCCCACCACACAGCCAGCACTGTCAGTGCTCCCCCACACAGCCAGCACTGTCAGTGCTCCCCCCACATAGCCAGCACTGTCAGTGCTCCCACCACACAGCCAGCACTGTTAGTGCTCCCACCACACAGCCAGCACTGTCAGTGCTCCCACCACACAGCCAGCACTGTCAGTGCTCCCACCACACAGCCAGCACTGTCAGTGCTTCCACCACACAGCCAGCACTGTCAGTGCTCCCACCACACAGCCAGCACTGTCAGTGCTCCCCACACACAGCCAGCACGGTCAGTGCTCCCACCACACAGCCAGCACTGTCAGTGCTCCCCACACATCCAGCACTGTCAGTGCTCCCACGACACCGCCAGCACTGTCAGTGCTCCCCCACACAGCCAGCACTGTCAGTGCTCCCCCCACACAGCCAGCACTGTCAGTGCTCCCACCACACAGCCAGCACTGTCAGTGCTCCCCCCACACAGCCAGCACTGTCAGTGCTCCCACCACACGGCCAGCACTGTCAGTGCTCCCCCACACAGCCAGCACTGTCAGTGCTCCCCCCACACAGCCAGCACTGTCAGTGCTCCCACCACACAGCCAGCACTGTTAGTGCTCCCCACAGCCAGCAATGTCAGTGCTCCCCACAGCCAGCATTGTCAGTGCTCCCAAACCACAGCCAGCAATGTCAGTGCTCCCACCACACAGCCAGCACTGTCAGTGCTCCCACCACACAGCCAGCACTGTCAGTGCTCCCCCCACACAGCCAGCCCTGTCAGTGCTCCCCCACACAGCCAGCACTGCCCGTGCTCCCCACAGACAGCCAGCACTGTCAGTGCTACCCCACACAGCCAGCACGGTCAGTGCTCCCACCACACAGCCAGCACTGTCAGTGCTCCCCACACATCCAGCACTGTCAGTGCTCCCACGACACCGCCAGCACTGTCAGTGCTCCCCCACACAGCCAGCACTGTCAGTGCTCCCCCCACACAGCCAGCACTGTCAGTGCTCCCACCACACAGCCAGCACTGTCAGTGCTCCCCCCACACAGCCAGCACTGTCAGTGCTCCCACCACACAGCCAGCACTGTCAGTGCTCCCCCACACAGCCAGCACTGTCAGTGCTCCCCCCACACAGCCAGCACTGTCAGTGCTCCCACCACACAGCCAGCACTGTTAGTGCTCCCACCACACAGCCAGCACTGTCAGTGCTCCCACCACACAGCCAGCACTGTCAGTGCTCCCACCACACAGCCAGCACTGTCAGTGCTTCCACCACACAGCCAGCACTGTCAGTGCTCCCACCACACAGCCAGCACTGTCAGTGCTCCCCACACACAGCCAGCACTGTCAGTGCTCCCACCACACAGCCAGCACTGTCAGTGCTACCCCACACAGCCAGCACGGTCAGTGCTCCCACCACACAGCCAGCACTGTCAGTGCTCCCCACACATCCAGCACTGTCAGTGCTCCCACGACACCGCCAGCACTGTCAGTGCTCCCCCACACAGCCAGCACTGTCAGTGCTCCCCCCACACAGCCAGCACTGTCAGTGCTCCCACCACACAGCCAGCACTGTCAGTGCTCCCCCCACACAGCCAGCACTGTCAGTGCTCGCACCACACAGCCAGCACTGTCAGTGCTCCCCCACACAGCCAGCACTGTCAGTGCTCCCCCCACACAGCCAGCACTGTCAGTGCTCCCACCACACAGCCAGCACTGTTAGTGCTCCCCACAGCCAGCAATGTCAGTGCTCCCCACAGCCAGCATTGTCAGTGCTCCCAAACCACAGCCAGCAATGTCAGTGCTCCCACCACACAGCCAGCACTGTTAGTGCTCCCCCCACACAGCCAGCACTGTCAGTGCTCCACCACACAGCCAGCACCGTCAGTGCTCCCCACACAGCCAGACTGTCAGTGCTCCCCCCACACAGCCAGCACTGTTAGTGCTCCCACCACACAGCCAGCACTGTCAGTGCTCCCACCACACAGCCAGCACTGTCAGTGCTCCCTCCACACAGCCAGCACTGTCAGTGCTCCCCCACACAGCCAGCACTGTCAGTGTTCCCCCCACACAGCCAGCACTGTCAGTGCTCCCCACACAGCCAGCACTGTCAGTGCTCCCCCACGCAGCCAGCACTGTCAGAGCTCCCCCACACAGGCAGCACTGTCAGTGCTCCCACCACACAGCGAGCACCGTCAGTGCTCCCACCACACAGCCAGCACTGTCAGTGCTCCCCACACAGCCAGCACTGTCAGTGCTCCCCCCACACAGCCAGCACTGCCAGTGCTCCCCCCACACAGCCAGAACTGTCAGTGCTCCCCTCACACAGCCAGCACTGTCAGTGCTCCCCCCACACAGCCAGCACTGTCAGTGCTCCACCCACACAGCCAGCACTGTCAGTGCTCCCCCCACACAGCCAGCACTGTCAGTGCTCACCCCACACAGCCAGCACTGTCAGTGCTCCCAACACACAGCCAGCACTGTCAGTGCTCCCCCACACAGCCAGCACTGCCAGTGCTCCCACCACACAGCCAGCACTGTCAGTGCTCCCCCCACACAGCCAGCACTGTCAGTGCTCCCTCACACAGCCAACACTGTCAGTGCTCCCACCACACAGCCAGCACTGTCAGTGCTCCCACCACACAGCCAGCACTGTCAGTGCTCTCCCACACAGCCAGCACTGTCAGTGCTCCCACCCCACAGCCAGCACTGTCAGTGCTCACCCCACACAGCCAGCACTGTGAGTGCTCCCCACACAGCCAGCACTGTCAGTGCTCCCCGCACACAGCCAGCACTTTCAGTGCTCCCCCCAACGGCCAGCACTGTCAGTGCGCCCCCCACACAGCCAGCACTGTCAGTACTCCCACCACACAGCCAACACTGTCAGTGCTCACCCCACACAGCCAGCACTGTCAGTGCTCCCAACACACAGACAGCACTGTCAGTGCTCCCCCCCACACAGCCAGCACTGTCAGTGCTCCCACCACACAGCCAACACTGTCAGTGCTCACCCCACACAGCCAGCACTGTCAGTGCTCCCAACACACAGCCAGCACTGTCAGTGCTCCCCCCACACAGCCAGCACTGTCAGTGCTCCCCCCACACAGCCAGCACTGTCAGTCCTCCCACCACACAGCCAGCACTGTCAGTGCTCCCCCACACAGCCAGCACTGTCAGTGCTCCCCCCACACAACCAGCACTGTCAGTGCTCCCCCGCACAGCCAGCACTGTCAGTGCTCCCCCACACAGCCAGCACTGTCAGTGCTCCCCCCACACAGCCAGCACTGTCAGTGCTCCCCAAACAGCCTGCACTGGCAGTGCTCCCCACACATCCAGCACTGTCAGTGCTCCCACCACACAGCCAGCACTGTCAGTGTTCCCCCCACACAGCCAGCAATGCCAGTGCTCCCACGACACCGCCAGCACAGTCAGTGCTCCCCCACACAGCCAGCACTGTCAGTGCTCCCCACACAGCCAGCACTGTCAGTGCTCCCCCCACACAACCAGCACTGTCAGTGCTCCCCAAAGCCAGCAATGTCAGTGCTCCCCCCACACAGCCAGCACTGTCAGTGCTCCACCACACAGCCAGCACCGTCAGTGCTCCCCACACAGCCAGCACTGTCAGTGCTCCCCCCACACAGCCAGCACTGTCAGTGCTCCCACCACACAGCCAGCACTGTCAGTGCTCCCACCACACAGCCAGCACTGTCAGTGCTCCCTCCACACAGCCAGCACTGTCAGTGCTCCCCCCACACAGCCAGCACTGTCAGTGTTCCCCCCACACAGCCAGCACTGTCAGTGCTCCCCACACAGCCAGCACTGTCAGTGCTCCCCCACGCAGCCAGCACTGTCAGAGCTCCCCCACACAGGCAGCACTGTCAGTGCTCCCACCACACAGCCAGCACCGTCAGTGCTCCCACCACACAGCCAGCACTGTCAGTGCTCCCCCACACAGCCAGCACTGTCAGTGCTCCCCCACACAGCCAGCACTGCCAGTGCTCCCCCACACAGCCAGAACTGTCAGTGCTCCCCTCACACAGCCAGCACTGTCAGTGCTCCCCCACACAGCCAGCACTGTCAGTGCTCCCCACACAGCCAGCACTGTCAGTGCTCCCACCACACAGCCTGCACTGTCAGTGCTCCCCCACAGAGCCAGCACTGTCAGTCCTCCACCCACACAGCTAGCACTGTCAGTGCTCCCTTCACACAGCCAGCACTGTCAGTGCTCCCCACACAGCCAGCACTGTCAGTGCTCCCACCACACAGCCAGCATTGTCAGTGCTCCACCACACAGCCAGCACTATCAGTGCTCCCCACACAGCCAGCACTGTCAGTGCTCCCCCACACAGCCAGCACTGTCAGTGCTCCCCCACACAGCCAGCACTGTCAGTGCTCCCCTCACACAGCCAGCACTGCCCGTGCACCCCCACACAGCCAGCACTGTCAGTGCTCCCCCACACAGCCAGCACTGCCAGTGCTCCCCCCATTCAGCCAGCACTGTCAGTGCTCCCCCACAGAGCCAGCACTGTCAGAGTTCGCCCCACACAGCCAGCACTGTTAGTGCTCCCACCACACAGCCAGCACTGTCAGTGCTCCCCCCACACAGCCAGCACTGCCAGTGCTCCCACCACACAGCCAGCACTGCCCGTGCTCCCACCACAGAGCCAGCACTGTCAGTGCTCCCATCACACAGCCAGCACTGTCAGTGCTCCCCCCACACAGCCAGCACTGTCAGTGCTCACCCCACACAGCCAGCACTGTCAGTGCTCCCCCCACACAGCCAGCACTGTCAGTCCTCACTCCACACAGCCAGCACTGTCAGTGCTCCCCCACACAGCCAGCACTGTCAGTGCTCCCCGCACACAGCCAGCACTGTCAGTGCTCCCCCCACAGCCAGCACTGTCAGTGCTCCCCCCACACAGCCAGCACTGTCAGTGCTCCCACCACACAGCCAGCACTGTCAGTGCTCCCACCACACAGCCAGCACTGCCAGTGCTCCCATCACACAGCAAGCACTGCCAGTGCTCCACCCACACAGCCAGCACTGTCAGTGCTCCGAACACACAGCCAGCACTGTCAGTGCTCCCACCACACAGCCAGCACTGTCAGTGCTCCCACCCACACAGCCAGCACTGTCAGTGCTCCCACCACACAGCCAGCACTGTCAGTGCTCCCACCACACAGCCCGCACTGTCAGTGCTCTCCCACACTGCCAGCACTGTCAGTGCTCCCACCCCACAGCCAGCACTGTCAGTGCTCACTCCACACAGCCAGCACTGTGAGTGCTCCCCACACAGCCAGCACTGTCAGTGCTCCCCGCACACAGCCAGCACTGTCAGTGCTCCCCCCCACAGCCAGCACTGTCAGTGCTCCCACCACACAGCCAACACTGTCAGTGCTCACCCCACACAGCCAGCACTGTCAGTGCTCCCAACACACAGCCAGCACTGTCAGTGCTCCCCCACACAGCCAGCACTGTCAGTGCTCCCCCCACACAACCAGCACTGTCAGTGCTCCCCCGCACAGCCAGCACTGTCAGTGCTCCCCCACACAGCCAGCACTGTCAGTGCTCCCCCCACACAGCCAGCACTGTCAGTGCTCCCCAAACAGCCTGCACTGGCAGTGCTCCCCACACATCCAGCACTGTCAGTGCTCCCACCACACAGCCAGCACTGTCAGTGTTCCCCCCACACAGCCAGCAATGCCAGTGCTCCCACGACACCGCCAGCACAGTCAGTGCTCCCCCACACAGCCAGCACTGTCAGTGCTCCCCACACAGCCAGCACTGTCAGTGCTCCCCCCACACAGCCAGCACTGTCAGTGCTCCCCACAGCCAGCAATGTCAGTGCTCCCCCCACACAGCCAGCACTGTCAGTGCTCCACCACAGAGCCAGCCCTGTCAGTGCTTCCACCACACAGCCAGCACTGTCAGTGCTCCCACCACACAGCCAGCACTGTCAGTGCTCCCCCCACACAGCCAGCCCTGTCAGTGCTCCCCCACACAGCCAGCACTGCCCGTGCTCCCCACACACAGCCAGCACTGTCAGTGCTACCCCACACAGCCAGCACGGTCAGTGCTCCCACCACACAGCCAGCACTGTCAGTGCTCCCCACACATCCAGCACTGTCAGTGCTCCCACGACACCGCCAGCACTGTCAGTGCTCCCCCACACAGCCAGCACTGTCAGTGCTCCCCCCACACAGCCAGCACTGTCAGTGCTCCCACCACACAGCCAGCACTGTCAGTGCTCCCCCCACACAGCCAGCACTGTCAGTGCTCCCACCACACAGCCAGCACTGTCAGTGCTCCCCCACACAGCCAGCACTGTCAGTGCTCCCCCCACATAGCCAGCACTGTCAGTGCTCCCACCACACAGCCAGCACTGTTAGTGCTCCCACCACACAGCCAGCACTGTCAGTGCTCCCACCACACAGCCAGCACTGTCAGTGCTCCCACCACACAGCCAGCACTGTCAGTGCTTCCACCACACAGCCAGCACTGTCAGTGCTCCCACCACACAGCCAGCACTGTCAGTGCTCCCCACACACAGCCAGCACGGTCAGTGCTCCCACCACACAGCCAGCACTGTCAGTGCTCCCCACACATCCAGCACTGTCAGTGCTCCCACGACACCGCCAGCACTGTCAGTGCTCCCCCACACAGCCAGCACTGTCAGTGCTCCCCCCACACAGCCAGCACTGTCAGTGCTCCCACCACACAGCCAGCACTGTCAGTGCTCCCCCACACAGCCAGCACTGTCAGTGCTCCCACCACACAGCCAGCACTGTCAGTGCTCCCCCACACAGCCAGCACTGTCAGTGCTCCCCCCACACAGCCAGCACTGTCAGTGCTCCCACCACACAGCCAGCACTGTTAGTGCTCCCCACAGCCAGCAATGTCAGTGCTCCCCACAGCCAGCATTGTCAGTGCTCCCAAACCACAGCCAGCAATGTCAGTGCTCCCACCACACAGCCAGCACTGTTAGTGCTCCCCCCACACAGCCAGCACTGTCAGTGCTCCACCACACAGCTAGCACCGTCAGTGCTCCCCACACAGCCAGACTGTCAGTGCTCCCCCCACACAGCCAGCACTGTTAGTGCTCCCACCACACAGCCAGCACTGTCAGTGCTCCCACCACACAGCCAGCACTGTCAGTGCTCCCTCCACACAGCCAGCACTGTCAGTGCTCCCCCACACAGCCAGCACTGTCAGTGTTCCCCCCACACAGCCAGCACTGTCAGTGCTCCCCACACAGCCAGCACTGTCAGTGCTCCCCCACGCAGCCAGCACTGTCAGAGCTCCCCCACACAGGCAGCACTGTCAGTGCTCCCAACACACAGCCAGCACTGTCAGTGCTCCCCCCACACAGCCAGCACTGTCAGTGCTCCCCCCACACAGCCAGCACTGTCAGTCCTCCCACCACACAGCCAGCACTGTCAGTGCTCCCCCCACACAGCCAGCACTGTCAGTGCTCCCCCACACAGCCAGCACTGTCAGTGCTCCCCCACACAGCCAGCACTGTCAGTGCTCCCCCCACACAACCAGCACTGTCAGTGCTCCCCCGCACAGCCAGCACTGTCAGTGCTCCCCCACACAGCCAGCACTGTCAGTGCTCCCCCCACACAGCCAGCACTGTCAGTGCTCCCCAAACAGCCTGCACTGGCAGTGCTCCCCACACATCCAGCACTGTCAGTGCTCCCACCACACAGCCAGCACTGTCAGTGTTCCCCCCACACAGCCAGCAATGCCAGTGCTCCCACGACACCGCCAGCACAGTCAGTGCTCCCCCACACAGCCAGCACTGTCAGTGCTCCCCACACAGCCAGCACTGTCAGTGCTCCCCCCACACAGCCAGCACTGTCAGTGCTCCCCACAGCCAGCAATGTCAGTGCTCCCCCCACACAGCCAGCACTGTCAGTGCTCCACCACAGAGCCAGCCCTGTCAGTGCTTCCACCACACAGCCAGCACTGTCAGTGCTCCCACCACACAGCCAGCACTGTCAGTGCTCCCCCACACAGCCAGCCCTGTCAGTGCTCCCCCACACAGCCAGCACTGCCCGTGCTCCCCACACACAGCCAGCACTGTCAGTGCTACCCCACACAGCCAGCACGGTCAGTGCTCCCACCACACAGCCAGCACTGTCAGTGCTCCCCACACATCCAGCACTGTCAGTGCTCCCACGACACCGCCAGCACTGTCAGTGCTCCCCCACACAGCCAGCACTGTCAGTGCTCCCCCCACACAGCCAGCACTGTCAGTGCTCCCAACACACAGCCAGCACTGTCAGTGCTCCCCACACATCCAGCACTGTCAGTGCTCCCACGACACCGCCAGCACTGTCAGTGCTCCCCCACACAGCCAGCACTGTCAGTGCTCCCCCACACAGCCAGCACTGCCAGTGCTCCCCCCATTCAGCCAGCACTGTCAGTGCTCCCCCACAGAGCCAGCACTGTCAGAGTTCGCCCCACACAGCCAGCACTGTTAGTGCTCCCACCACACAGCCAGCACTGTCAGTGCTCCCCCCACACAGCCAGCACTGCCAGTGCTCCCACCACACAGCCAGCACTGCCCGTGCTCCCACCACAGAGCCAGCACTGTCAGTGCTCCCATCACACAGCCAGCACTGTCAGTGCTCCCCCCACACAGCCAGCACTGTCAGTGCTCACCCCACACAGCCAGCACTGTCAGTGCTCCCCCCACACAGCCAGCACTGTCAGTCCTCACTCCACACAGCCAGCACTGTCAGTGCTCCCCCACACAGCCAGCACTGTCAGTGCTCCCCGCACACAGCCAGCACTGTCAGTGCTCCCCCCACAGCCAGCACTGTCAGTGCTCCCCCCACACAGCCAGCACTGTCAGTGCTCCCACCACACAGCCAGCACTGTCAGTGCTCCCACCACACAGCCAGCACTGCCAGTGCTCCCATCACACAGCAAGCACTGCCAGTGCTCCACCCACACAGCCAGCACTGTCAGTGCTCCGAACACACAGCCAGCACTGTCAGTGCTCCCACCACACAGCCAGCACTGTCAGTGCTCCCACCCACACAGCCAGCACTGTCAGTGCTCCCACCACACAGCCAGCACTGTCAGTGCTCCCACCACACAGCCCGCACTGTCAGTGCTCTCCCACACTGCCAGCACTGTCAGTGCTCCCACCCCACAGCCAGCACTGTCAGTGCTCACTCCACACAGCCAGCACTGTGAGTGCTCCCCACACAGCCAGCACTGTCAGTGCTCCCCGCACACAGCCAGCACTGTCAGTGCTCCCACCACACAGCCAACACTGTCAGTGCTCACCCCACACAGCCAGCACTGTCAGTGCTCCCAACACACAGCCAGCACTGTCAGTGCTCCCCCCACACAGCCAGCACTGTCAGTGCTCCCCCACACAGCCAGCACTGTCAGTCCTCCCACCACACAGCCAGCACTGTCAGTGCTCCCCCACACAGCCAGCACTGTCAGTGCTCCCCCCACACAACCAGCACTGTCAGTGCTCCCCCGCACAGCCAGCACTGTCAGTGCTCCCCCACACAGCCAGCACTGTCAGTGCTCCCCCCACACAGCCAGCACTGTCAGTGCTCCCCAAACAGCCTGCACTGGCAGTGCTCCCCACACATCCAGCACTGTCAGTGCTCCCACCACACAGCCAGCACTGTCAGTGTTCCCCCCACACAGCCAGCAATGCCAGTGCTCCCACGACACCGCCAGCACAGTCAGTGCTCCCCCACACAGCCAGGACTGTCAGTGCTCCCCACACAGCCAGCACTGTCAGTGCTCCCCCCACACAGCCAGCACTGTCAGTGCTCCCCACAGCCAGCAATGTCAGTGCTCCCCCCACACAGCCAGCACTGTCAGTGCTCCACCACAGAGCCAGCCCTGTCAGTGCTTCCACCACACAGCCAGCACTGTCAGTGCTCCCACCACACAGCCAGCACTGTCAGTGCTCCCCCCACACAGCCAGCCCTGTCAGTGCTCCCCCACACAGCCAGCACTGCCCGTGCTCCCCACACACAGCCAGCACTGTCAGTGCTACCCCACACAGCCAGCACGGTCAGTGCTCCCACCACACAGCCAGCACTGTCAGTGCTCCCCACACATCCAGCACTGTAAGTGCTCCCACGACACCGCCAGCACTGTCAGTGCTCCCCCACACAGCCAGCACTGTCAGTGCTCCCCCCACACAGCCAGCACTGTCAGTGCTCCCACCACACAGCCAGCACTGTCAGTGCTCCCCCCACACAGCCAGCACTGTCAGTGCTCCCACCACACAGCCAGCACTGTCAGTGCTCCCCCACACAGCCAGCACTGTCAGTGCTCCCCCCACATAGCCAGCACTGTCAGTGCTCCCACCACACAGCCAGCACTGTTAGTGCTCCCACCACACAGCCAGCACTGTCAGTGCTCCCACCACACAGCCAGCACTGTCAGTGCTCCCACCACACAGCCAGCACTGTCAGTGCTTCCACCACACAGCCAGCACTGTCAGTGCTCCCACCACACAGCCAGCACTGTCAGTGCTCCCCACACACAGCCAGCACGGTCAGTGCTCCCACCACACAGCCAGCACTGTCAGTGCTCCCCACACATCCAGCACTGTCAGTGCTCCCACGACACCGCCAGCACTGTCAGTGCTCCCCCACACAGCCAGCACTGTCAGTGCTCCCACCACACAGCCAGCACTGTCAGTGCTCCCCCCACACAGCCAGCACTGTCAGTGCTCCCACCACACAGCCAGCACTGTCAGTGCTCCCCCACACAGCCAGCACTGTCAGTGCTCCCCCCACACAGCCAGCACTGTCAGTGCTCCCACCACACAGCCAGCACTGTTAGTGCTCCCCACAGCCAGCAATGTCAGTGCTCCCCACAGCCAGCATTGTCAGTGCTCCCAAACCACAGCCAGCAATGTCAGTGCTCCCACCACACAGCCAGCACTGTTAGTGCTCCCCCCACACAGCCAGCACTGTCAGTGCTCCACCACACAGCTAGCACCGTCAGTGCTCCCCACACAGCCAGACTGTCAGTGCTCCCCCCACACAGCCAGCACTGTTAGTGCTCCCACCACACAGCCAGCACTGTCAGTGCTCCCACCACACAGCCAGCACTGTCAGTGCTCCCTCCACACAGCCAGCACTGTCAGTGCTCCCCCACACAGCCAGCACTGTCAGTGTTCCCCCCACACAGCCAGCACTGTCAGTGCTCCCCACACAGCCAGCACTGTCAGTGCTCCCCCACGCAGCCAGCACTGTCAGAGCTCCCCCACACAGGCAGCACTGTCAGTGCTCCCAACACACAGCCAGCACTGTCAGTGCTCCCCCCACACAGCCAGCACTGTCAGTGCTCCCCCCACACAGCCAGCACTGTCAGTCCTCCCACCACACAGCCAGCACTGTCAGTGCTCCCCCCACACAGCCAGCACTGTCAGTGCTCCCCCACACAGCCAGCACTGTCAGTGCTCCCCCACACAGCCAGCACTGTCAGTGCTCCCCCCACACAACCAGCACTGTCAGTGCTCCCCCGCACAGCCAGCACTGTCAGTGCTCCCCCACACAGCCAGCACTGTCAGTGCTCCCCCCACACAGCCAGCACTGTCAGTGCTCCCCAAACAGCCTGCACTGGCAGTGCTCCCCACACATCCAGCACTGTCAGTGCTCCCACCACACAGCCAGCACTGTCAGTGTTCCCCCCACACAGCCAGCAATGCCAGTGCTCCCACGACACCGCCAGCACAGTCAGTGCTCCCCCACACAGCCAGCACTGTCAGTGCTCCCCACACAGCCAGCACTGTCAGTGCTCCCCCCACACAGCCAGCACTGTCAGTGCTCCCCACAGCCAGCAATGTCAGTGCTCCCCCCACACAGCCAGCACTGTCAGTGCTCCACCACAGAGCCAGCCCTGTCAGTGCTTCCACCACACAGCCAGCACTGTCAGTGCTCCCACCACACAGCCAGCACTGTCAGTGCTCCCCCACACAGCCAGCCCTGTCAGTGCTCCCCCACACAGCCAGCACTGCCCGTGCTCCCCACACACAGCCAGCACTGTCAGTGCTACCCCACACAGCCAGCACGGTCAGTGCTCCCACCACACAGCCAGCACTGTCAGTGCTCCCCACACATCCAGCACTGTCAGTGCTCCCACGACACCGCCAGCACTGTCAGTGCTCCCCCACACAGCCAGCACTGTCAGTGCTCCCCCCACACAGCCAGCACTGTCAGTGCTCCCACCACACAGCCAGCACTGTCAGTGCTCCCCCCACACAGCCAGCACTGTCAGTGCTCCCACCACACAGCCAGCACTGTCAGTGCTCCCCCACACAGCCAGCACTGTCAGTGCTCCCCCCACACAGCCAGCACTGTCAGTGCTCCCACCACACAGCCAGCACTGTTAGTGCTCCCACCACACAGCCAGCACTGTCAGTGCTCCCACCACACAGCCAGCACTGTCAGTGCTCCCACCACACAGCCAGCACTGTCAGTGCTTCCACCACACAGCCAGCACTGTCAGTGCTCCCACCACACAGCCAGCACTGTCAGTGCTCCCCACACACAGCCAGCACGGTCAGTGCTCCCACCACACAGCCAGCACTGTCAGTGCTCCCCACACATCCAGCACTGTCAGTGCTCCCACGACACCGCCAGCACTGTCAGTGCTCCCCCACACAGCCAGCACTGTCAGTGCTCCCCCCACACAGCCAGCACTGTCAGTGCTCCCACCACACAGCCAGCACTGTCAGTGCTCCCCCCACACAGCCAGCACTGTCAGTGCTCCCACCACACAGCCAGCACTGTCAGTGCTCCCCCACACAGCCAGCACTGTCAGTGCTCCCCCCACACAGCCAGCACTGTCAGTGCTCCCACCACACAGCCAGCACTGTTAGTGCTCCCCACAGCCAGCAATGTCAGTGCTCCCCACAGCCAGCATTGTCAGTGCTCCCAAACCACAGCCAGCAATGTCAGTGCTCCCACCACACAGCCAGCACTGTTAGTGCTCCCCCACACAGCCAGCACTGTCAGTGCTCCACCACACAGCTAGCACCGTCAGTGCTCCCCACACAGCCAGACTGTCAGTGCTCCCCCCACACAGCCAGCACTGTTAGTGCTCCCACCACACAGCCAGCACTGTCAGTGCTCCCACCACACAGCCAGCACTGTCAGTGCTCCCTCCACACAGCCAGCACTGTCAGTGCTCCCCCACACAGCCAGCACTGTCAGTGTTCCCCCCACACAGCCAGCACTGTCAGTGCTCCCCACACAGCCAGCACTGTCAGTGCTCCCCCACGCAGCCAGCACTGTCAGAGCTCCCCCACACAGGCAGCACTGTCAGTGCTCCCACCACACAGCGAGCACCGTCAGTGCTCCCACCACACAGCCAGCACTGTCAGTGCTCCCCCACACAGCCAGCACTGTCAGTGCTCCCACCACACAGCCAGCACTGCCAGTGCTCCCCCCACACAGCCAGAACTGTCAGTGCTCCCCTCACACAGCCAGCACTGTCAGTGCTCCCCCCACACAGCCAGCACTGTCAGTGCTCCACCCACACAGCCAGCACTGTCAGTGCTCCCCCCACACAGCCAGCACTGTCAGTGCTCACCCCACACAGCCAGCACTGTCAGTGCTCCCAACACACAGCCAGCACTGTCAGTGCTCCCCCACACAGCCAGCACTGCCAGTGCTCCCACCACACAGCCAGCACTGTCAGTGCTCCCCCCACACAGCCAGCACTGTCAGTGCTCCCTCACACAGCCAACACTGTCAGTGCTCCCACACACAGCCAGCACTGTCAGTGCTCCCACCACACAGCCAGCACTGTCAGTGCTCCCACCACACAGCCAGCACTGTCAGTGCTCTCCCACACAGCCAGCACTGTCAGTGCTCCCACCTCACAGCCAGCACTGTCAGTGCTCACCCCACACAGCCAGCACTGTGAGTGCTCCCCACACAGCCAGCACTGTCAGTGCTCCCCGCACACAGCCAGCACTGTCAGTGCTCCCCCCAACGGCCAGCACTGTCAGTGCGCCCCCCACACAGCCAGCACTGTCAGTACTCCCACCACACAGCCAACACTGTCAGTGCTCACCCCACACAGCCAGCACTGTCAGTGCTCCCAACACACAGACAGCACTGTCAGTGCTCCCCCCCACACAGCCAGCACTGTCAGTGCTCCCACCACGCAGCCAACACTGTCAGTGCTCCGCCCCACACAGCCAGCACTGTCAGTGCTCCCAACACACAGCCAGCACTGTCAGTGCTCCCCCCACACAGCCAGCACTGTCAGTGCTCCCCCCACACAGCCAGCACTGTCAGTCCTCCCACCACACAGCCAGCACTGTCAGTGCTCCCCCACACAGCCAGCACTGTCAGTGCTCCCCCCACACAACCAGCACTGTCAGTGCTCCCCCGCACAGCCAGCACTGTCAGTGCTCCCCCACACAGCCAGCACTGTCAGTGCTCCCCCCACACAGCCAGCACTGTCAGTGCTCCCCAAACAGCCTGCACTGGCAGTGCTCCCCACACATCCAGCACTGTCAGTGCTCCCACCACACAGCCAGCACTGTCAGTGTTCCCCCCACACAGCCAGCACTGTCAGTGCTCCCCCCACACAGCCAGCACTGTCAGTGCTCACCCCACACAGCCAGCACTGTCAGTGCTCCCAACACACAGCCAGCACTGTCAGTGCTCCCCCACACAGCCAGCACTGCCAGTGCTCCCACCACACAGCCAGCACTGTCAGTGCTCCCCCCACACAGCCAGCACTGTCAGTGCTCCCTCACACAGCCAACACTGTCAGTGCTCCCACACACAGCCAGCACTGTCAGTGCTCCCACCACACAGCCAGCACTGTCAGTGCTCCCACCACACAGCCAGCACTGTCAGTGCTCTCCCACACAGCCAGCACTGTCAGTGCTCCCACCCCACAGCCAGCACTGTCAGTGCTCACCCCACACAGCCAGCACTGTGAGTGCTCCCCACACAGCCAGCACTGTCAGTGCTCCCCGCACACAGCCAGCACTTTCAGTACTCCCACCACACAGCCAACACTGTCAGTGCTCACCCCACACAGCCAGCACTGTCAGTGCTCCCAACACACAGACAGCACTGTCAGTGCTCCCCCCCACACAGCCAGCACTGTCAGTGCTCCCACCACACAGCCAACACTGTCAGTGCTCACCCCACACAGCCAGCACTGTCAGTGCTCCCAACACACAGCCAGCACTGTCAGTGCTCCCCCCACACAGCCAGCACTGTCAGTGCTCCCCCCACACAGCCAGCACTGTCAGTCCTCCCACCACACAGCCAGCACTGTCAGTGCTCCCCCACACAGCCAGCACTGTCAGTGCTCCCCCCACACAACCAGCACTGTCAGTGCTCCCCCGCACAGCCAGCACTGTCAGTGCTCCCCCACACAGCCAGCACTGTCAGTGCTCCCCCCACACAGCCAGCACTGTCAGTGCTCCCCAAACAGCCTGCACTGGCAGTGCTCCCCACACATCCAGCACTGTCAGTGCTCCCACCACACAGCCAGCACTGTCAGTGTTCCCCCCACACAGCCAGCAATGCCAGTGCTCCCACGACACCGCCAGCACAGTCAGTGCTCCCCCACACAGCCAGCACTGTCAGTGCTCCCCCCACACAACCAGCACTGTCAGTGCTCCCCCGCACAGCCAGCACTGTCAGTGCTCCCCCACACAGCCAGCACTGTCAGTGCTCCCCCCACACAGCCAGCACTGTCAGTGCTCCCCCCACACAGCCAGCACTGTCAGTGCTCCCCAAAGCCAGCAATGTCAGTGCTCCCCCCCACACAGCCAGCACTGTCAGTGCTCCACCACACAGCCAGCACCGTCAGTGCTCCCCACACAGCCAGCACTGTCAGTGCTCCCCCCACACAGCCAGCACTGTCAGTGCTCCCACCACACAGCCAGCACTGTCAGTGCTCCCACCACACAGCCAGCACTGTCAGTGCTCCCTCCACACAGCCAGCACTGTCAGTGCTCCCCCCACACAGCCAGCACTGTCAGTGTTCCCCCCACACAGCCAGCACTGTCAGTGCTCCCCACACAGCCAGCACTGTCAGTGCTCCCCCACGCAGCCAGCACTGTCAGAGCTCCCCCACACAGGCAGCACTGTCAGTGCTCCCACCACACAGCCAGCACCGTCAGTGCTCCCACCACACAGCCAGCACTGTCAGTGCTCCCCCACACAGCCAGCACTGTCAGTGCTCCCCCACACAGCCAGCACTGCCAGTGCTCCCCCACACAGCCAGAACTGTCAGTGCTCCCCTCACACAGCCAGCACTGTCAGTGCTCCCCCACACAGCCAGCACTGTCAGTGCTCCCCACACAGCCAGCACTGTCAGTGCTCCCACCACACAGCCTGCACTGTCAGTGCTCCCCCACAGAGCCAGCACTGTCAGTCCTCCACCCACACAGCTAGCACTGTCAGTGCTCCCTTCACACAGCCAGCACTGTCAGTGCTCCCCACACAGCCAGCACTGTCAGTGCTCCCACCACACAGCCAGCATTGTCAGTGCTCCACCACACAGCCAGCACTATCAGTGCTCCCCACACAGCCAGCACTGTCAGTGCTCCCCCCACACAGCCAGCACTGTCAGTGCTCCCCCACACAGCCAGCACTGTCAGTGCTCCCCTCACACAGCCAGCACTGCCCGTGCACCCCCACACAGCCAGCACTGTCAGTGCTCCCCCACACAGCCAGCACTGCCAGTGCTCCCCCCATTCAGCCAGCACTGTCAGTGCTCCGCCACAGAGCCAGCACTGTCAGAGTTCGCCCCACACAGCCAGCACTGTTAGTGCTCCCACCACACAGCCAGCACTGTCAGTGCTCCCCCACACAGCCAGCACTGCCAGTGCTCCCACCACACAGCCAGCACTGCCCGTGCTCCCACCACAGAGCCAGCACTGTCAGTGCTCCCATCACACAGCCAGCACTGTCAGTGCTCCCCCCACACAGCCAGCACTGTCAGTGCTCACCCCACACAGCCAGCACTGTCAGTGCTCCCCCCACACAGCCAGCACTGTCAGTCCTCACTCCACACAGCCAGCACTGTCAGTGCTCCCCCACACAGCCAGCACTGTCAGTGCTCCCCGCACACAGCCAGCACTGTCAGTGCTCCCCCCACAGCCAGCACTGTCAGTGCTCCCCCCACACAGCCAGCACTGTCAGTGCTCCCACCACACAGCCAGCACTGTCAGTGCTCCCACCACACAGCCAGCACTGCCAGTGCTCCCATCACACAGCAAGCACTGCCAGTGCTCCACCCACACAGCCAGCACTGTCAGTGCTCCGAACACACAGCCAGCACTGTCAGTGCTCCCACCACACAGCCAGCACTTTCAGTGCTCCCACCCACACAGCCAGCACTGTCAGTGCTCCCACCACACAGCCAGCACTGTCAGTGCTCCCACCACACAGCCCGCACTGTCAGTGCTCTCCCACACTGCCAGCACTGTCAGTGCTCCCACCCCACAGCCAGCACTGTCAGTGCTCACTCCACACAGCCAGCACTGTGAGTGCTCCCCACACAGCCAGCACTGTCAGTGCTCCCCGCACACAGCCAGCACTGTCAGTGCTCCCCCCACAGCCAGCACTGTCAGTGCTCCCACCACACAGCCAACACTGTCAGTGCTCACCCCACACAGCCAGCACTGTCAGTGCTCCC
Organism: Scyliorhinus torazame; assembly: GCF_047496885.1. Lineage (NCBI taxonomy): Eukaryota > Metazoa > Chordata > Chondrichthyes > Carcharhiniformes > Scyliorhinidae > Scyliorhinus > Scyliorhinus torazame. The sequence continues at coordinate 175,391 of NW_027308054.1, read as the reverse complement.
AACACACAGCCAGCACTGTCAGTGCTCCCCCCACACAGCCAGCACTGTCAGTGCTCCCCCACACAGCCAGCACTGTCAGTCCTCCCACCACACAGCCAGCACTGTCAGTGCTCCCCCACACAGCCAGCACTGTCAGTGCTCCCCCCACACAACCAGCACTGTCAGTGCTCCCCCGCACAGCCAGCACTGTCAGTGCTCCCCCACACAGCCAGCACTGTCAGTGCTCCCCCCACACAGCCAGCACTGTCAGTGCTCCCCAAACAGCCTGCACTGGCAGTGCTCCCCACACATCCAGCACTGTCAGTGCTCCCACCACACAGCCAGCACTGTCAGTGTTCCCCCCACACAGCCAGCAATGCCAGTGCTCCCACGACACCGCCAGCACAGTCAGTGCTCCCCCACACAGCCAGCACTGTCAGTGCTCCCCACACAGCCAGCACTGTCAGTGCTCCCCCCACACAGCCAGCACTGTCAGTGCTCCCCACAGCCAGCAATGTCAGTGCTCCCCCCACACAGCCAGCACTGTCAGTGCTCCACCACAGAGCCAGCCCTGTCAGTGCTTCCACCACACAGCCAGCACTGTCAGTGCTCCCACCACACAGCCAGCACTGTCAGTGCTCCCCCCACACAGCCAGCCCTGTCAGTGCTCCCCCACACAGCCAGCACTGCCCGTGCTCCCCACACACAGCCAGCACTGTCAGTGCTACCCCACACAGCCAGCACGGTCAGTGCTCCCACCACACAGCCAGCACTGTCAGTGCTCCCCACACATCCAGCACTGTCAGTGCTCCCACGACACCGCCAGCACTGTCAGTGCTCCCCCACACAGCCAGCACTGTCAGCGCTCCCCCCACACAGCCAGCACTGTCAGTGCTCCCACCACACAGCCAGCACTGTCAGTGCTCCCCCCACACAGCCAGCACTGTCAGTGCTCCCACCACACAGCCAGCACTGTCAGTGCTCCCCCACACAGCCAGCACTGTCAGTGCTCCCCCCACATAGCCAGCACTGTCAGTGCTCCCACCACACAGCCAGCACTGTTAGTGCTCCCACCACACAGCCAGCACTGTCAGTGCTCCCACCACACAGCCAGCACTGTCAGTGCTCCCACCACACAGCCAGCACTGTCAGTGCTTCCACCACACAGCCAGCACTGTCAGTGCTCCCACCACACAGCCAGCACTGTCAGTGCTCCCCACACACAGCCAGCACGGTCAGTGCTCCCACCACACAGCCAGCACTGTCAGTGCTCCCCACACATCCAGCACTGTCAGTGCTCCCACGACACCGCCAGCACTGTCAGTGCTCCCCCACACAGCCAGCACTGTCAGTGCTCCCCCCACACAGCCAGCACTGTCAGTGCTCCCACCACACAGCCAGCACTGTCAGTGCTCCCCCACACAGCCAGCACTGTCAGTGCTCCCACCACACAGCCAGCACTGTCAGTGCTCCCCCACACAGCCAGCACTGTCAGTGCTCCCCCCACACAGCCAGCACTGTCAGTGCTCCCACCACACAGCCAGCACTGTTAGTGCTCCCCACAGCCAGCAATGTCAGTGCTCCCCACAGCCAGCATTGTCAGTGCTCCCAAACCACAGCCAGCAATGTCAGTGCTCCCACCACACAGCCAGCACTGTTAGTGCTCCCCCCACACAGCCAGCACTGTCAGTGCTCCACCACACAGCTAGCACCGTCAGTGCTCCCCACACAGCCAGACTGTCAGTGCTCCCCCCACACAGCCAGCACTGTTAGTGCTCCCACCACACAGCCAGCACTGTCAGTGCTCCCACCACACAGCCAGCACTGTCAGTGCTCCCTCCACACAGCCAGCACTGTCAGTGCTCCCCCACACAGCCAGCACTGTCAGTGTTCCCCCCACACAGCCAGCACTGTCAGTGCTCCCCACACAGCCAGCACTGTCAGTGCTCCCCCACGCAGCCAGCACTGTCAGAGCTCCCGCACACAGCCAGCACTGTCAGTGCTCCCCCCACACAGCCAGCACTGTCAGTGCTCCCCCCACACAGCCAGCACTGTCAGTCCTCCCACCACACAGCCAGCACTGTCAGTGCTCCCCCCACACAGCCAGCACTGTCAGTGCTCCCCCACACAGCCAGCACTGTCAGTGCTCCCCCACACAGCCAGCACTGTCAGTGCTCCCCCCACACAACGAGCACTGTCAGTGCTCCCCCGCACAGCCAGCACTGTCAGTGCTCCCCCACACAGCCAGCACTGTCAGTGCTCCCCCCACACAGCCAGCACTGTCAGTGCTCCCCAAACAGCCTGCACTGGCAGTGCTCCCCACACATCCAGCACTGTCAGTGCTCCCACCACACAGCCAGCACTGTCAGTGTTCCCCCCACACAGCCAGCAATGCCAGTGCTCCCACGACACCGCCAGCACAGTCAGTGCTCCCCCACACAGCCAGCACTGTCAGTGCTCCCCACACAGCCAGCACTGTCAGTGCTCCCCCCACACAGCCAGCACTGTCTGTGCTCCCACCACACAGCCAGCACTGTCAGTGCTCCACCACAGAGCCAGCCCTGTCAGTGCTTCCACCACACAGCCAGCACTGTCAGTGCTCCCACCACACAGCCAGCACTGTCAGTGCTCCCCCACACAGCCAGCCCTGTCAGTGCTCCCCCACACAGCCAGCACTGCCCGTGCTCCCCACACACAGCCAGCACTGTCAGTGCTACCCCACACAGCCAGCACGGTCAGTGCTCCCACCACACAGCCAGCACTGTCAGTGCTCCCCACACATCCAGCACTGTCAGTGCTCCCACGACACCGCCAGCACTGTCAGTGCTCCCCCACACAGCCAGCACTGTCAGTGCTCCCCCCACACAGCCAGCACTGTCAGTGCTCCCACCACACAGCCAGCACTGTCAGTGCTCCCCCCACACAGCCAGCACTGTCAGTGCTCCCACCACACAGCCAGCACTGTCAGTGCTCCCCCACACAGCCAGCACTGTCAGTGCTCCCCCCACACAGCCAGCACTGTCAGTGCTCCCACCACACAGCCAGCACTGTTAGTGCTCCCACCACACAGCCAGCACTGTCAGTGCTCCCACCACACAGCCAGCACTGTCAGTGCTCCCACCACACAGCCAGCACTGTCAGTGCTTCCACCACACAGCCAGCACTGTCAGTGCTCCCACCACACAGCCAGCACTGTCAGTGCTCCCCACACACAGCCAGCACGGTCAGTGCTCCCACCACACAGCCAGCACTGTCAGTGCTCCCCACACATCCAGCACTGTCAGTGCTCCCACGACACCGCCAGCACTGTCAGTGCTCCCCCACACAGCCAGCACTGTCAGTGCTCCCCCCACACAGCCAGCACTGTCAGTGCTCCCACCACACAGCCAGCACTGTCAGTGCTCCCCCCACACAGCCAGCACTGTCAGTGCTCCCACCACACAGCCAGCACTGTCAGTGCTCCCCCACACAGCCAGCACTGTCAGTGCTCCCCCCACACAGCCAGCACTGTCAGTGCTCCCACCACACAGCCAGCACTGTTAGTGCTCCCCACAGCCAGCAATGTCAGTGCTCCCCACAGCCAGCATTGTCAGTGCTCCCAAACCACAGCCAGCAATGTCAGTGCTCCCACCACACAGCCAGCACTGTTAGTGCTCCCCCACACAGCCAGCACTGTCAGTGCTCCACCACACAGCTAGCACCGTCAGTGCTCCCCACACAGCCAGACTGTCAGTGCTCCCCCCACACAGCCAGCACTGTTAGTGCTCCCACCACACAGCCAGCACTGTCAGTGCTCCCACCACACAGCCAGCACTGTCAGTGCTCCCTCCACACAGCCAGCACTGTCAGTGCTCCCCCACACAGCCAGCACTGTCAGTGTTCCCCCCACACAGCCAGCACTGTCAGTGCTCCCCACACAGCCAGCACTGTCAGTGCTCCCCCACGCAGCCAGCACTGTCAGAGCTCCCCCACACAGGCAGCACTGTCAGTGCTCCCACCACACAGCGAGCACCGTCAGTGCTCCCACCACACAGCCAGCACTGTCAGTGCTCCCCCACACAGCCAGCACTGTCAGTGCTCCCCCCACACAGCCAGCACTGCCAGTGCTCCCCCCACACAGCCAGAACTGTCAGTGCTCCCCTCACACAGCCAGCACTGTCAGTGCTCCCCCCACACAGCCAGCACTGTCAGTGCTCCACCCACACAGCCAGCACTGTCAGTGCTCCCCCCACACAGCCAGCACTGTCAGTGCTCACCCCACACAGCCAGCACTGTCAGTGCTCCCAACACACAGCCAGCACTGTCAGTGCTCCCCCACACAGCCAGCACTGCCAGTGCTCCCACCACACAGCCAGCACTGTCAGTGCTCCCCCCACACAGCCAGCACTGTCAGTGCTCCCTCACACAGCCAACACTGTCAGTGCTCCCACACACAGCCAGCACTGTCAGTGCTCCCACCACACAGCCAGCACTGTCAGTGCTCCCACCACACAGCCAGCACTGTCAGTGCTCTCCCACACAGCCAGCACTGTCAGTGCTCCCACCTCACAGCCAGCACTGTCAGTGCTCACCCCACACAGCCAGCACTGTGAGTGCTCCCCACACAGCCAGCACTGTCAGTGCTCCCCGCACACAGCCAGCACTGTCAGTGCTCCCCCCAACGGCCAGCACTGTCAGTGCGCCCCCCACACAGCCAGCACTGTCAGTACTCCCACCACACAGCCAACACTGTCAGTGCTCACCCCACACAGCCAGCACTGTCAGTGCTCCCAACACACAGACAGCACTGTCAGTGCTCCCCCCCACACAGCCAGCACTGTCAGTGCTCCCACCACGCAGCCAACACTGTCAGTGCTCACCCCACACAGCCAGCACTGTCAGTGCTCCCAACACACAGCCAGCACTGTCAGTGCTCCCCCCACACAGCCAGCACTGTCAGTGCTCCCCCCACACAGCCAGCACTGTCAGTCCTCCCACCACACAGCCAGCACTGTCAGTGCTCCCCCACACAGCCAGCACTGTCAGTGCTCCCCCCACACAACCAGCACTGTCAGTGCTCCCCCGCACAGCCAGCACTGTCAGTGCTCCCCCACACAGCCAGCACTGTCAGTGCTCCCCCCACACAGCCAGCACTGTCAGTGCTCCCCAAACAGCCTGCACTGGCAGTGCTCCCCACACATCCAGCACTGTCAGTGCTCCCACCACACAGCCAGCACTGTCAGTGTTCCCCCCACACAGCCAGCAATGCCAGTGCTCCCACGACACCGCCAGCACAGTCAGTGCTCCCCCACACAGCCAGCACTGTCAGTGCTCCCCACACAGCCAGCACTGTCAGTGCTCCCCCCACACAGCCAGCACTGTCAGTGCTCCCCACAGCCAGCAATGTCAGTGCTCCCCCCACACAGCCAGCACTGTCAGTGCTCCACCACACAGCCAGCACCGTCAGTGCTCCCCACACAGCCAGCACTGTCAGTGCTCCCCCCACACAGCCAGCACTGTCAGTGCTCCCACCACACAGCCAGCACTGTCAGTGCTCCCACCACACAGCCAGCACTGTCAGTGCTCCCTCCACACAGCCAGCACTGTCAGTGCTCCCCCCACACAGCCAGCACTGTCAGTGTTCCCCCCACACAGCCAGCACTGTCAGTGCTCCCCACACAGCCAGCACTGTCAGTGCTCCCCCACGCAGCCAGCACTGTCAGAGCTCCCCCACACAGGCAGCACTGTCAGTGCTCCCACCACACAGCCAGCACCGTCAGTGCTCCCACCACACAGCCAGCACTGTCAGTGCTCCCCCACACAGCCAGCACTGTCAGTGCTCCCCCACACAGCCAGCACTGCCAGTGCTCCCCCACACAGCCAGAACTGTCAGTGCTCCCCTCACACAGCCAGCACTGTCAGTGCTCCCCCACACAGCCAGCACTGTCAGTGCTCCCCACACAGCCTGCACTGTCAGTGCTCCCACCACACAGCCTGCACTGTCAGTGCTCCCCCACAGAGCCAGCACTGTCAGTCCTCCACCCACACAGCTAGCACTGTCAGTGCTCCCTTCACACAGCCAGCACTGTCAGTGCTCCCCACACAGCCAGCACTGTCAGTGCTCCCACCACACAGCCAGCATTGTCAGTGCTCCACCACACAGCCAGCACTATCAGTGCTCCCCACACAGCCAGCACTGTCAGTGCTCCCCCCACACAGCCAGCACTGTCAGTGCTCCCCCACACAGCCAGCACTGTCAGTGCTCCCCTCACACAGCCAGCACTGCCCGTGCACCCCCACACAGCCAGCACTGTCAGTGCTCCCCCACACAGCCAGCACTGCCAGTGCTCCCCCCATTCAGCCAGCACTGTCAGTGCTCCCCCACAGAGCCAGCACTGTCAGAGTTCGCCCCACACAGCCAGCACTGTTAGTGCTCCCACCACACAGCCAGCACTGTCAGTGCTCCCCCCACACAGCCAGCACTGCCAGTGCTCCCACCACACAGCCAGCACTGCCCGTGCTCCCACCACAGAGCCAGCACTGTCAGTGCTCCCATCACACAGCCAGCACTGTCAGTGCTCCCCCCACACAGCCAGCACTGTCAGCGCTCCCCCACACAGCCAGCACTGCCAGTGCTCCCACCACACAGCCAGCACTGTCAGTGCTCACCCCACACAGCCAGCACTGTCAGTGCTCCCCCCACACAGCCAGCACTGTCAGTCCTCACTCCACACAGCCAGCACTGTCAGTGCTCCCCCACACAGCCAGCACTGTCAGTGCTCCCCGCACACAGCCAGCACTGTCAGTGCTCCCCCCACAGCCAGCACTGTCAGTGCTCCCCCACACAGCCAGCACTGTCAGTGCTCCCACCACACAGCCAGCACTGTCAGTGCTCCCCCCACACAGCCAGCACTGCCAGTGCTCCCACCACACAGCCAGCACTGCCAGTGCTCCCATCACACAGCAAGCACTGCCAGTGCTCCACCCACACAGCCAGCACTGTCAGTGCTCCGAACACACAGCCAGCACTGTCAGTGCTCCCACCACACAGCCAGCACTGTCAGTGCTCCCACCCACACAGCCAGCACTGTCAGTGCTCCCACCACACAGCCAGCACTGTCAGTGCTCCCACCACACAGCCCGCACTGTCAGTGCTCTCCCACACTGCCAGCACTGTCAGTGCTCCCACCCCACAGCCAGCACTGTCAGTGCTCACTCCACACAGCCAGCACTGTGAGTGCTCCCCACACAGCCAGCACTGTCAGTGCTCCCCGCACACAGCCAGCACTGTCAGTGCTCCCCCCACAGCCAGCACTGTCAGTGCTCCCCCCACACAGCCAGCACTGTCAGTGCTCCCACCACACAGCCAACACTGTCAGTGCTCACCCCACACAGCCAGCACTGTCAGTGCTCCCAACACACAGCCAGCACTGTCAGTGCTCCCCCACACAGCCAGCACTGTCAGTGCTCCCCCACACAGCCAGCACTGTCAGTGCTCCCCCCACACAGCCAGCACTGTCAGTCCTCCCACCACACAGCCAGCACTGTCAGTGCTCCCCCACACAGCCGGCACTGTCAGTGCTCCCCCACAGAGCCAGCACTGTCAGTGTTCCCACCACACAGCCAGCACTGTCAGTGCTCCCCACACAGCCAGCACTGTCAGTGCTCCCCCACACAGCCACCACTGTCAGTGCTCCCACCACACAGCCAGCACTGTCAGTGCTCCCACCACACAGCCAGCACTGTCAGCGCTCCCCCACACAGCCAGCACTGTCAGTGCTACCACCACACAGCCAGCACTGTCAGTGCTCCCACCACACAGCCAGTAATGTCAGTGCTCCCCCCACACAGCCAGCACTGTCAGCGCTCCCCCACACAGCCAGCACTGTCAGTGCTCCCCCACACAGCCAGCACTGTCAGTGCTCCCACAACACAGCCAGCACTGCCAGTGTTCCCCACGCCCCAGACCCAGCTCCTGATTGGCTGAGAGGCTGTCAGTCAGCGCCAGGATATACTGATAGGCTGAGAGACGGTCAGTCAGCGGTTGGAGCTCCTGATTGGCTGAGAGACTGCCAGTCGGCGGCTGGAGCCCCTGATTGGCTGAGAGTCTGTCAGTCAGCGGCTGGAGCTCCTGATTGGCTGAGAGACCGTCAGTGAGCTGTTGGAACTCCTGATTGGCTGAGGGGCTTTCAGTCAGTTTTATTTTCTCATTAATTTAATAATTGATGCAACCGGATATTTCACCGCGATCTTGATCTGCTCCCTGAACCTGGACTGAGTCACCACATAAATAAATGTGCTCCCACCGCACAGCCAGCACTGTCAGTGCTCCCCACACAGCCAGCACTGTCAGTGCTCCCACCACACAGCCAGCACTGTCAGTGCTCCCCACACAGCCAGCACTGTCAGTGCTCCCCCACACAGCCAGCACTGCCAGTGCTCCCACCACACAGCCAGCACTGCCCGTGCTCCCACCACACAGCCAGCACTGTCAGTGCTCCCACCACACAGCCAGCACTGTCAGTGCTCCCTCCACACGGCCAGCACTGCCAGTGCTCCCCCCACACAGCCAGCACTGACAGTGTTCCCCCCACACAGCCAGCACTGTCAGTGCTCCCCACACAGCCAGCACTGTCAGTGCTCCCCCACGCAGCCAGCACTGTCAGAGCTCCCTTACACAGCCAGCACTGTCAGTGCTCCCACCACACAGCCAGCACTGTCAGTGCTCCCACCACACAGCCAGCACTGTCAGTGCTCCCCCACACAGCCAGCACTGTCAGTGCTCCCCCCACACAGCCAGCACTGCCAGTGCTCCCCCCACACAGCCGAACTGCCAGTGATCTCCCCACACAGCCAGCACTGTCAGTGCTCCCCCACCCAGCCAGCACTGTCAGTGCTCCCCACACAGCCAGCACTGTCAGTGCTCCCCTCACACAGCCAGCACTGTCAGTGCTCCCCCACAGAGCCAGCACTGTCAGTCCTCCACCCACACAGCTAGCACTGTCAGTGCTCCCACCACACAGCCAGCACTGTCAGTGCTCCCCCCACACAGCCAGCAATCTCAGTGCTCCCCTCACACAGCCAGCACTGTCAGTGCTCCCCGACAGAGCCAGCACTGTCAGTCCTCCACCCACACAGCTAGCACTGTCAGTGCTCCCACCACACAGCCAGCACTGTCAGTGCTCCCCCCACACAGCCAGCACTGTCAGTGCTCCCACCACACAGCCAGCACTGTCAGTGCTCCCCCACACAGCCAGCAATGTCAGTGCTCCCCTCACACAGCCAGCACTGTCAGTGCTCCCCACACAGCCAGCACTGTCAGTGCTCCCCCACACAGCCAGCACTGTCAGTGCTCCCACCACACAACCAGCACTGTCAGTGCTCCCCCCACACAGCCAGCACTGCCAGTGCTCTCCCTACCCAGCCAGCACTGTCAGTGCTCCCCTGACACAGCTAGCACTGTCAGTGCTCCCCCACAGAGCCAGCACTGTCAGTCCTCCACCCACACAGCTAGCACTGTCAGTGCTCCCACCACACAGCCAGCACTGTCAGTGCTCCACCACACAGCCAGCACTATCAGTGCTCCCCCACACAGCCAGCACTGTCAGTGCTCCCCCACACAGCCAGCACTGTCAGTGCTCCCCCACTCAGCCAGCACTGTCAGTGCTCCCCTCACACAGCCAGCACTACCCGTGCTCCCCCACACAGCCAGCACTGTCAGTGCTCCCCCACACAGCCAGCACTGCCAGTGCTCCCCCACACAGCCAGCACTGTCAGTGCTCCCCCACAGTGCCAGCACTGTCAGAGTTCACCACACAGCCAGCACTGTCAGTCCTCCCCCCACACAGCCAGCACTGTTAGTGCTCCCACCAAACAGCCAGCACTGTCAGTGCTCCCCACACAGCCAGCACTGTCAGTGCTCCCACCACACAGCCAGCACTGTCAGTGCTCCCCCCACACAGCCAGCACTGTCAGTGCTCACCCCACACAGCCAGCACTGTCAGTGCTCCCCCCACACAGCCAGCACTGTCAGTGCTCACCCCACACAGCCAGCACTGTCAGTGTACCCCCACAGAGCCAGCACTGTCAGTGCTCCCCGCACACAGCCAGCACTGTCAGTGCTCCCCCCACAGCCAGCACTGTCAGTGCTCCCCCCACACAGCCAGCACTGTCAGTGCTCCCCCACACAGCCAGCACCGTCAGTGCACCCCCACACAGCCAGCACTGTCAGTGCTCCCACCACACAGCCAGCACTGTCAGTGCTCCCCCACACAGCCAGCACTGTCAGTGCTCCCCCACACAGCCAGCACTGTCAGTGCTCCCCCACACAGCCAGCACTGTCAGTGCTCCCCCACACAGCCAGCACTGTCAGTGCTCCCACCACACAACCAGCACTGTCAGTGCTCCCCCACACAGCCTGCACTGTCAGTTCTCCCACCACATAGCCAGCACAGTCAGTGCTCCCCCACACAGCCAGCACTGTCAGTGCTCCCCCACAGAGCCAGCACTGTCAGTGCTCCCCACACAGCCAGCACTGTCAGTGCTCCCCCACACAGCCAGCACTGTCAGTGCTCCCACCACACAGCCAGCACTGTCAGTGCTCCCCACACAGCCAGCACTGTGAGTGCTCCCCCACACAGCCACCACTGTCAGTGCTCCCACCACACAGCCAGCACTGTCAGTGCTCCCACCACACAGCCAGCACTGTCAGCGCTCCCCCACACAGCCAGCACTGTCAGTGCTACCACCACACAGCCAGCACTGTCAGTGCTCCCACCACACAGCCAGCAATGTCAGTGCTCCCCCCACACAGCCAGCACTGTCAGCGCTCACACACACAGCCAGCACTGTCAGTGCTCCCCCACACAGCCAGCACTGTCAGTGCTCCCACCACACAGCCAGCACTGCCAGTGTTCCCCACGCCCCAGACCCAGCTCCTGATTGGCTGAGAGGCTGTCAGTCAGCGCCAGGAGATACTGATAGGCTGAGAGACTGTCAGTCAGCGGTTGGAGCTCCTGATTGGCTGAGAGACTGCCAGTCGGCGGCTGGAGCCCCTGATTGGCTGTGAGTCTGTCAGTCAGCGGCTGGCGCTCCTGATTGGCTGAGAGACCGTCAGTGAGCGGTTGGAACTCCTGATTGGCTGATGGGCTTTGAGTCAGTTTTATTTTCTCATTCATTTAATAATTGATGCAACCGGATATTTCACCGCGATCTTGATCAGCTCCCTGAACCTGGACTGAGTCACCACATAAATAAATGTGCTCCCACCGCACAGCCAGCACTGTCTGTGCTCCCCACACAGCCAGCACCGTCAGTGCTCCCACCACACGGCCAGCACTGTCAGTGCTCCCCACACAGCCAGCACTGTCAGTGCTCCCCCCACACAGCCAGCACTGCCAGTGCTCCCACCACACAGCCAGCACTGCCCGTGCTCCCACCACGCAGCCAGCACTGTCAGTGCTCCCACCACACAGCCAGCACTGTTAGTGCTCCCCCACACAGCCAGCCCTTTCAGTGATCACCCCACACAGCCAGCACTGTCAGTGCTCCCCCCACACAGCCAGCACTGCCAGTGCTCACCCCACACAGCCAGCACTGTCAGTGCTCCCACCACACAGCCAGCACTGTCAGTGCTCCCACCACACAGCCAGCACTGTTAGTGCTCCCCCCACACAGCCAGCACTGTCAGTGCTCCCCCACACAGCCAGCCCTTCCAGTGATCCCCCCACACAGCCAGCACTGTCAGTGCTCCCCCCACACAGCCAGCACTGTCAGTGCTCACCCCACACAGCCAGCACTGTCAGTGCTCCCAACACACAGCCAGCACTGTCAGTGCTCCCCCCACACAGCCAGCACTGCCAGTGCTCCCACCACACAGCCAGCACTGCCAGTGCTCCCATCACACAGCAAACACTGCCAGTGCTCCACCCACACAGCCAGCACTGTCAGTGCTCCGAACACACAGCCAGCACTGTCAGTGCTCCCACCACACAGCCAGCACTGTCAGTGCTCCCACCACACAGCCAGCACTGCCAGTGCTCCCACCCCACAGCCAGCACTGTCAGTGCTCACCCCACACAGCCAGCACTGTGAGTGCTCGCCACACAGCCAGCACTGTCAGTGCTCCCCGCACACAGCCAGCACTGTCAGTGCTCCCACCACACAGCCAGCACTGTCAGTGCTCCCCCGACACAGCCAGCACTGTCAGTGCTCCCACCACACAGCCAGCACTGTCAGTGCTCACCCCACACAGACAGCACTGTCAGTGCTCCCACACACAGCCAGCACTGTCAGTGCTCCCCCCACACAGCCAGCACTGTCAGTGCTCCCCCCACACAGCCAGCACTGTCAGTGCTCCCACCACACAACCAGCACTGTCAGTGCTCCCCCGCACAGCCAGCACTGTCAGTGCTCCCCCACACAGCCAGCACTGTCAGTGCTCCCCCCACACAGCCAGCACTGTCAGTGCTCCCCCACACAGCCAGCACTGTTAGTGCTCCCCCCCACACAGCCAGCACTGCCAGTGCTCCCACCACACAGCCAGCACTGTCAGTGCTCCCACCACACAGCCAGCACTGTCAGTGCACCCCCCACACACCCAGCACTGTTAGTGCTCCCCCCCACACAGCCAGCACTGCCAGTGCTCCCACCACACAGCCAGCACTGTATGTGCTCCCACCACACAACCAGCACTGTCAGTGCTCACCCCACACAGCCAGCACTGTCAGTGCTCCCACCACACAGCCAGCACTGCCAGTGCACCCACCACACAACCAGCACTGTCAGTGCCCCCCCCACACAGACAGCACTGTCAGTGCTCCCCCCATACAGCCAGCACTGTCAGTGCTCCCACCACACAGCCAGCACTGTCAGTACTCCCACCCCACACAGCCAGCACTGTCAGTGCTCCCACCCCACACAGCCAGCAGTGTCAGTGCTCCCACCACACAACCAGCACTGTCAGTGCCCCCCCCACACAGCCAGCACTGTCAGTGCTCCCCCCATACAGCCAGCACTGTCAGTGCTCCCACCACACAGCCAGCACTGTCAGTGCCCCCACCCCACACAGCCAGCACTGTCAGTGCTCCCCCCACACAGCCAGCACTGTCAGTGCTCCTCCACACAGCCAGCACTGTCAGTGCTCCCACCACACAGCCAGCACTGTCAGTGCTCCCACCACACAGCCAGCACTGTCAGTGCTCCCCCACACAGCCAGCACTGACAGTGCTCCCCCCACACAGCCAGCACTGTCAGTGCTCCCTCACACAGCCAGCACTGTCAGTGCTCCACCCACACAGCCAGCACTGTCAGTGCTCCCCTCACACAGCCAGCACTGTCAGTGCTCCCCACCACACAGCCAGCACTGTCAGAGCTCCCCCCACACAGCCAGCACTGTCAGTGCTCCCACCACACAGACAGCACTGTCAGTGCTCCCACCACACAGCCAGCACTGTCAGTGCTCCCCACCACACAACCAGCACTGTCAGTGCTCCCACCACACAGCCAGCACTGTCAGTGCTCCCACCACACAGCCAGCACTGTCAGTGCTCCCCACCACACAGCCAGCACAGTCAGTGCTCCCACCACACAGCCAGCACTGTCAGTGCTCCCCACCACACAGCCAGCACTGTCAGTGCTCCCACCACACAGCCAGCACTGTCAGTGCTCCCACCCCACAGCCAGCACTCTCAGTGCTCCCCACCACACAACCAGCACTCTCAGTGCTCCCCCAGACAGCCAGCACTGTCAGTGCTCCCCCTCACAGCCAGCACTGTCAGTGCTCCCACCACACAGCCAGCACTGTCAGTGCTCACCCCACACAGACAGCACTGTCAGTGCTCCCCCACACAGCCAGCACTGTCAGTGCTCCCCCCACACAGCCAGCACTGTCAGTGCTCCCCCCACACAGCCAGCACTGTCAGTGCTCCCACCACACAACCAGCACTGTCAGTGCTCCCCCGCACAGCCAGCACTGTCAGTGCTCCCCCACACAGCCAGCACTGTCAGTGCTCCCCCCACACAGCCAGCACTGTCAGTGCTCCCCCACACAGCCTGCACTGTCAGTGCTCCCCCCACACAGCCAGCACTGTCAGTTCTCCCACCACACAGCCAGCACTGTCAGTGCACCCCCCACACACCCAGCACTGTCAGTGCTCCCCCCCACACAGCCAGCACTGCCAGTGCTCCCACCACACAGCCAGCACTGTCAGTGCTCCCACCACACAACCAGCACTGTCAGTGCTCACCCCACACAGCCAGCACTGTCAGTGCTCCCACCACACAGCCAGCACTGCCAGTGCTCCCACCACACAACCAGCACTGTCAGTGCCCCCCCCACACAGTGAGCACTGTCAGTGCTCCCCCCATACAGCCAGCACTGTCAGCGCTCCCACCACACAGCCAGCACTGTCAGTGCTCCCACCCCACACAGCCAGCAGTGTCAGTGCTCCCACCACACAACCAGCACTGTCAGTGCCCCCCCCACACAGCCAGCACTGTCAGTGCTCCCCCCATACAGCCAGCACTGTCAGTGCTCCCACCACACAGCCAGCACTGTCAGTGCTCCCACCCCACACAGCCAGCACTGTCAGTGCTCCCCCCACACAGCCAGCACTGTCAGTGCTCCTCCACACAGCCAGCACTCTCAGTGCTCCCACCACACAGCCAGCACTGTCAGTGCTCCCACCACACAGCCAGCACTGTCAGTGCTCCCACCACACAGCCAGCACTGTCAGTGCTCACCCCACACAGACAGCACTGTCAGTGCTCCCACACACAGCCAGCACTGTCAGTGCTCCCCCCACACAGCCAGCACTGTCAGTGCTCCCCCCACACAGCCAGCACTGTCAGTGCTCCCACCACACAACCAGCACTGTCAGTGCTCCCCCGCACAGCCAGCACTGTCAGTGCTCCCCCACACAGCCAGCACTGTCAGTGCTCCCCCCACACAGCCAGCACTGTCAGTGCTCCCCCACACAGCCAGCGCTGTCAGTGCTCCCCCGCACAGCCAGCACTGTCAGTGCTCCCCCACACAGCCAGCACTGTCAGTGCTCCCCCCACACAGCCAGCACTGTCAGTGCTCCCCCACACAGCCAGCACTGTCAGTGCACCCCCCACACACCCAGCACTGTTAGTGCTCCCCCCCACACAGCCAGCACTGCCAGTGCTCCCACCACACAGCCAGCACTGTCAGTGCTCCCACCACACAGCCAGCACTGTCAGTGCACCCCCCACACACCCAGCACTGTTAGTGCTCCCCCCCACACAGCCAGCACTGCCAGTGCTCCCACCACACAGCCAGCACTGTATGTGCTCCCACCACACAACCAGCACTGTCAGTGCTCACCCCACACAGCCAGCACTGTCAGTGCTCCCACCACACAGCCAGCACTGCCAGTGCACCCACCACACAACCAGCACTGTCAGTGCCCCCCCCCACACAGACAGCACTGTCAGTGCTCCCCCCATACAGCCAGCACTGTCAGTGCTCCCACCACACAGCCAGCACTGTCAGTACTCCCACCCCACACAGCCAGCACTGTCAGTGCTCCCACCCCACACAGCCAGCAGTGTCAGTGCTCCCACCACACAACCAGCACTGTCAGTGCCCCCCCCACACAGCCAGCACTGTCAGTGCTCCCCCCATACAGCCAGCACTGTCAGTGCTCCCACCACACAGCCAGCACTGTCAGTGCCCCCACCCCACACAGCCAGCACTGTCAGTGCTCCCCCCACACAGCCAACACTGTCAGTGCTCCTCCACACAGCCAGCACTGTCAGTGCTCCCACCACACAGCCAGCACTGTCAGTGCTCCCACCACACAGCCAGCACTGTCAGTGCTCCCCCACACAGCCAGCACTGACAGTGCTCCCCCCACACAGCCAGCACTGTCAGTGCTCCCTCACACAGCCAGCACTGTCAGTGCTCCACCCACACAGCCAGCACTGTCAGTGCTCCCCTCACACAGCCAGCACTGTCAGTGCTCCCCACCACACAGCCAGCACTGTCAGAGCTCCCCCCACACAGCCAGCACTGTCAGTGCTCCCACCACACAGACAGCACTGTCAGTGCTCCCACCACACAGCCAGCACTGTCAGTGCTCCCCACCACACAACCAGCACTGTCAGTGCTCCCACCACACAGCCAGCACTGTCAGTGCTCCCACCACACAGCCAGCACTGTCAGTGCTCCCCACCACACAGCCAGCACAGTCAGTGCTCCCACCACACAGCCAGCACTGTCAGTGCTCCCCACCACACAGCCAGCACTGTCAGTGCTCCCACCACACAGCCAGCACTGTCAGTGCTCCCACCACACAGCCAGCACTCTCAGTGCTCCCCACCACACAACCAGCACTCTCAGTGCTCCCCCAGACAGCCAGCACTGTCAGTGCTCCCCCTCACAGCCAGCACTGTCAGTGCTCCCACCACACAGCCAGCACTGTCAGTGCTCACCCCACACAGACAGCACTGTCAGTGCTCCCCCACACAGCCAGCACTGTCAGTGCTCCCCCCACACAGCCAGCACTGTCAGTGCTCCCCCCACACAGCCAGCACTGTCAGTGCTCCCACCACACAACCAGCACTGTCAGTGCTCCCCCGCACAGCCAGCACTGTCAGTGCTCCCCCACCCAGCCAGCACTGTCAGTGCTCCCCCCACACAGCCAGCACTGTCAGTGCTCCCCCACACAGCCTGCACTGTCAGTGCTCCCCCCACACAGCCAGCACTGTCAGTTCTCCCACCACACAGCCAGCACTGTCAGTGCACCCCCCACACACCCAGCACTGTCAGTGCTCCCCCCCACACAGCCAGCACTGCCAGTGCTCCCACCACACAGCCAGCACTGTCAGTGCTCCCACCACACAACCAGCACTGTCAGTGCTCACCCCACACAGCCAGCACTGTCAGTGCTCCCACCACACAGCCAGCACTGCCAGTGCTCCCACCACACAACCAGCACTGTCAGTGCCCCCCCCACACAGTGAGCACTGTCAGTGCTCCCCCCATACAGCCAGCACTGTCAGTGCTCCCACCACACAGCCAGCACTGTCAGTGCTCCCACCCCACACAGCCAGCAGTGTCAGTGCTCCCACCACACAACCAGCACTGTCAGTGCCCCCCCCCCACACAGCCAGCACTGTCAGTGCTCCCCCCATACAGCCAGCACTGTCAGTGCTCCCACCACACAGCCAGCACTGTCAGTGCTCCCACCCCACACAGCCAGCACTGTCAGTGCTCCCCCCACACAGCCAGCACTGTCAGTGCTCCTCCACACAGCCAGCACTCTCAGTGCTCCCACCACACAGCCAGCACTGTCAGTGCTCCCCCCACACAGCCAGCACTGTCAGTGCTCCCACCACACAGCCAGCACTGTCAGTACTCCCCCGCACAGCCGGGAGTGGCCTGGAATGTGTGTGTGGGCTGGCCGGGAGTGGCCTGGAGTGTGAGTGTTGGCTGGCCGGGAGTGGCCTGGAGTGTGTGTGTGGGATGGCCGGGAGTGGACTGGAGTGTGTGTTTGGGCTGGCCGGGTGTGGCCTGGCCTGGAGTGTGTGTGTGGGCTTGCCGGGAGTGTCCTGGAGTGTGTGTGTGGTCTGGCCGGGAGTGGCCTGGAGTGTCTGTGTGGGCTGGCCGGGAGTGTCCTGGAGTGTGTGTGTGTGGGCTGGCCGGGAGTGTCCTGGAGTGTGTGTGTGGGCTGGCCGGGAGTGGCCTGGAGAGTGTGTGTGGGCTGGCCGGGAGTGTCCTGGAGTGTGTGTGTGGGCTGGCCGGGAGTGTCCTGGAGTGTGTGTGTGGGCTGGCCGGGAGTGGCCTGGAGTGTGTGTGTGGGATGGCCGGGAGTGGACTGGAGTGTGTGTGTGGGCTGGCCGGGAGTGGACTGGAGTGTGTGTTTGGGCTGGCCGGGTGTGGCCTGGCCTGGAGTGTGTGTGTGGGCTGGCCGGGAGTGTCCTGGAGTGTGTGTGTGGGCTGGCCGGGAGTGGCCTGGAATGTGTGTGTGGGCTGGCCGGGAGTGGCCTGGAGTGTGTGTGTGGGCTGGCCGAGAGTGGCCTGAGTGTGAGTTTGGGCTGGCCGGGAGTGGCCTGGAGTGTGTGTGTGGGCTGGCCGGGACTGGCCTGGACATTTTGTGTGGGCTGGCCGGGAGTGGCCTGGAGTGTGTGTGTGGGCTGGCCGGGAGTGGCCTGGAGTGTGAGTGTGGGCTGGCCTCCCACCTGGCCCCTCATTGTAGAATCGACTTGCGTATTCTAGAAACTCCCCCCATTTCTTACTGTTTTTCCAGGGAATAATTTACAGTGGACCCTGGGCAGTATATCATTATATACAGTGGTCTCTGGCTAGTATATCATTATATACAGTGGTCCCTGGGTAGTATATCATTATTTACAGTGGTTCCTGGGCAGTATATCATTATTGACAGTGGTACCTGGGCAGTATATCATTATTGACAGTGGTCCCTGGGCAGTATATCATTATATACAGTGATCTCGGGCTAGTATATCATTATATACAGTGGTCTCTGGCTAGTATATCATTATTGACAGTGGTCCCTGGGTAGTATATCATTATTGACAGTGGTCCCTGGGCAGTATATCATTATTGACAGTGGTACCTGGGCAGTATATCATTATTGACAGTGGTCCCTGGGCAGTATATCATTATATACAGTGATCTCGGGCTAGTATATCATTATATACAGTGGTCCCTGGGCAGTATATCATTATTGACAGTGGTCCCTGGGCTGTATATCATTATTGACAGTGGTCCCTGGGTAGCATATCATTATATACAGTGGTCTCGGGCTAGTCTATCATTATATACAGAGGTCCCTGGGCAGTATATCATTATTGACAGTGGTCCCTGGGTAGTATATCATTATTTACAGTGGTCTCTGTGCAGAATATCATTATTTAAAGTGGTCCCTGGGCAGAATATCATTATTTACATTGGTCCCTGGGCAGTATATCTTTATATACAGTGGTCCCTGCGCAGTATATCATTATTGACAGTGGTCCCTGGGTAGTATATCATTATTTACAGTGGCCTCTGTGCAGAATATCATTATTTACAGTAGTCCCTGGGTGGTATGTCATGACTTACAGTGGTCACTGGGTTGTATTTCATTATTTACAGTGGTCTCTGTGCAGCATATCATTATATACAGTGGTTCCTGGGTAGTATGTCATTACTTACAGTGGTCCCTGGGTAGAATATCGTTATCTTCAGCGGTTCCTGGGTTGTATACCATTATTTACAGTGGCCTTGGGGAGGTAGCATCATTTACAGTGGCCACTGGATAGTATTTCATTAGTTACAGTGGTCCCTGGGCATTATATCATTATTTACAGTGGTCCTTGGATAGTGCATCATTATTTACAGTGATCCCAGGGTAGATTATTATCATTTGCAATGGTCCTTTGGTAGTACAGCATTTTTTACACGGGTCCCTGAGTAGTATCTCATTCTTTACAGTGGTCCCTGGGAAGCATATCGTTATTTACAGTGGTCCCTGTGTAGTATATCATTATGCACAGCGGTCCCTGGGTAGAATAACATTATATACAGTGGTCCCTGGTTAGTAAATCATTATTTACAGTCGTCCCTGGATAGTATACCATTATTTACAGTGGCCTTGGGTAGGTATCATCATTTACAGTGGTCACTGGATGGTAATCCATTATTTACAGTGGTCCCTGGGTAGAATATCATTATTTACAGTGGTCCCTGGATAGTATATCATTATCTGCAGTGGTCCCTGGTTAGAACATCATTATTTACTGTAGCCCCTGGGTAGTATATCATTTTCAACAGTGGTCCCTGCGTAGTATATCGTTATTTACAGTGGTCCCAGGGTGGTATATCACGATTTACAGTGGGCCCTGGACAGTATGTCATCAATTATAGTCTGCACTGTGCAGTACATCTTTAATCACAGTGGTCCATGGGCAGTATATCATTATTTACAGTGGTCACTGGGCAATATATCATTAAGCACAGTGGTCCCTGGGCAGTATACCATTATTTACAGTGGTCGCTGGGTAGTATATCATTATTTACAATGGTCCCTGTGTGTTATATCAGTACCTACAATGGTCCCTGGGTATTATCTCATTATTTACTGTGGTCCCTGGGTAGTATATCATTATTTACTGTGGTCCCAGGGTAGTATCTCATTATTTACTGTGGTCCCAGGGTAGTATCTCATTATTTACAATGGTCCCTGTGTGGTATAATAGTATCTACAATGGTCCCTGGGTATTATTTCATTATTTACTGTGGTCCCTGGGTAGTATATCATTATTTACTGTGGTCCCAGGGTAGTATCTCATTATTTACTGTGGTCCCAGAGTAGTATCTCATTATTTACAATGGTCCCTGTGTGGTATAATAGTATCTACAATGGTCCCTGGGTATTATCTCATTATTTACTATGGTCCCTGTGTAGTATATGATTATTTACTGTGGTCCCAGGGTAGTATCTCATCATTTACAATGGTCCCTGAGTGGGAGATCAGTATCTACAATGCTCCCTGGGTATTATCTCATTATTTACTGTGGTCAATGGGTAGTATATCATTATTTACTGTGGTCCCAGGGTAGTATCTCATCATTTACAATGGTCCCTGAGTGGTATATCAGTATCTACAATGGTCCCTGGGTATTATCTCATTATTTACTGTGGTCCCTGGGTAGTATATCATTATTTACAGTGGTCCCAGGGTAGCATCTCATTATTTACTGTGGTTCCAGGGTAGTATCTCATTATTTACAATGGTCCCTGTGTGGTATAATAGTATCTACAATAGTCCCTGGGTATTATCTGATTATTTACTGTGGTCAATGGGTAGTATATCATTATTTACTGTGGTCCCAGGGTAGTATCTCATCATTTACAATGGTCCCTGAGTGGTATATCAGTATCTACAATGGTCCCTGGGTATTATCTCATTATTTACTGTGGTCCCTGGGGAGAATATCATTATTTACAGTGGTCTCTGGGGAGTATATTCTTATCTACAATGGTCCCTGGGTATTATCTCATTATTTGCAGTGGTTTGGGGAGAATATCATTATTTACAGTGGCCCCTAGGCAGTATATCATTATTTACAGTGGTCCCTGGGTAGAGTATCAGGATCTACAATGGTCCCTGGGTAATATATCATTATTTACAGTGCTCCCTGGGTATAATCTCATTATTTACTGTGGTTTGGGGAGAATATCTTTATTTGCAGTGGTCCCTGGGAAGTATATCATTATTTAGTGGTCCCTGGGTAGAGTATCAGGATCTACAATGGTCCCTGGGTAATATATCATTACTTACAGTGGTCCCTGGGTATTATCTCATTATTTACTGTGGTCCCTGGGTAGTATATCATTATTTACAGTGGCCCCTGGGTATTATCTCATTATTTACTGTGGTCCCTGTGGAGAATATCATTATTTACAGTGGTCTCTGGGTAGTATATACGATTCTACAATGGTCCCTGGGAAGTATCTCATTATTTACTGTGGTCCCTGGGTAGTATATCATTATTTACTGTGGTCCCAGGGTAGCATCTCATTATTTACTGTGGTTCCAGGGTAGTATCTCATTATTTACCATGGTCCCTGTGTGGTATAATAGTATCTACAATGGTCCCTGGGTATTATCTCATTATTTACTGTGGTCAATGGGTAGTATATCATTATTTACTGTGGACCCAGGGTAGTATCTCATCATTTACAATGGTCCCTGAGTGGTATATCAGTATCTACAATGGTCCCTGGGTATTATCTCATTATTTACTGTGGTCCCTGGGGAGAATATCATTATTTACAGTGGTCTCTGGGGAGTATATTCTTATCTACAATGGTCCCTGGGTATTATCTCATTATTTGCAGTGGTTTGGGGAGAATATCATTATTTACAGTGGTCCCTAGGTAGTATATCATTATTTACAGTGGTCCCTGGGTAGAGTATCAGGATCTACAATGGTCCCTGGGTAATTTATCATTATTTACAGTGCTCCCTGGGTATAATCTCATTATTTACTGTGGTTTGGGGAGAATATCTTTATTTGCAGTGGTCCCTGGGAAGTATATCATTATTTAGAGTGGTCCCTGGGTAGAGTATCAGGATCTACAATGGTCCCTGGGTAATATACCATTATTTACAGTGGTCCCTGGGTATTATCTCATTATTTACTGTGGTCCCTGGGTAGTATATCATTATTTACAGTGGTCCCTGGGTATTATCTCATTATTTACTGTGGTCCCTGTGGAGAATATCATTATTTACAGTGGTCTTTGGATAGTATATCCGTATCTACAATGGTCCCTGGGTAGTATCTCATTATTCAAAGTGGTCCCTGGGTTGTATCTCATTATTTACTGTGGTCCCTGTGGAGAATATCATTACTTACAGGGGTCCCTGGGTTGTATCTCATTATTTACAATGGACTCTGGATGGTGTATTTTTAATTACAGTGTTTCCTCGGTAGTGTATCTTTATTTAGAGTTGTCGCTGGATGGTATAACATTATTTACAGTGGTCCCAGGGTGGTATATCATTATTTACCGTGAACCCTGGATAGTATATCAGTAACTACAATGGTCCCTGGGTAGTATATCATTATTTACACTGGTCACTGGGTAGTGTATCATTATTTATACTGGCTACTGGGCAGTATATCATTATTTATTGTGGTCCCTGTGAAGAATATGATTATTAACAGTGGTCCCAGGGTAGTATATCATTATTTACCGTGAACCCTGGATAGTATATCAGTAACTACAATGGTCCCTGGGTAGTATATCATTATTTACTCTGGTCGCTGGGTAGTATATCATTATTTATACTGGTTACTGGGCAGTATATCATTATTTATTGTGGTCCCTGTGAAGAATATGATTATTTACAGTTGCCCCATGGTAGTATATCATTATTTACACTGGTCACTGGGTAGTATATCATTATTTAATACTGGTTACTGGGTAGTATATCATTATTTATTGTGGTCCCTGTGAAGAATATGATTATTTACAGTGGTCCCAGGGTAGCATATCATTATTTAGCGTGATCCCTGGGTAGTATCTCATTATTTACAATGGATTCTGGATGTTGTATCTTTAATTACAGTGGTCCCTCGGAAGTATATTTTTATTTAGATTTGTCACTGGATAGTATATCATTATTTACAGTGCTCCCAGGGTAGTATATCATTATTTATTGTGGTCCCTGTGAAGAATATGATTAATTACAGTGGTCCCAGGGTAGTATATCATTATTTACAGTGGCCGTGGGTAGTATATCATTATTTACAGTGCTCCCAGGGTAGTATATCATTATTTACAGTGGTCAACCGGGACCTGGGATTCATGTCACATTACATTCATCCCCCACCATCTGGCCTGCGAAATCACACCAACTGTCCTGGCTTGATGCAATTCACACCTCGTTAACCTGGGGTTACCCCATCTCTGGATCTGTAAAGATTTAATCACCTGCTAATGGTCGCATTCCAAGCATTGTTTGGCATCTTTGAATTTGTCTATATATGTGTTTCTGGAACAGACCTCTTCATTCACCTGAGGAAGGAGCAGCGCTCCGAAAGCTAGTGACATCGAAACAAACCTGTTGGACTTTAACCTGGTGTTGTAAGACGTCGTATTATTTACAGTGGCCGTGGGTAGTATATCATTATTTTCAGTTGCCATGGGTAGTATATCATTATTTACAGTGGTAGTGGATTGATAGTGGATGATTATTTCCAATGGTCCCGATGTAGTATATCATTATTTACAGTTGTCCCTGGCTAGAATATCATTATTTGCAGTGCTCTCTGATTAGAATATTATTATTTACAGTGGTCCTTGGGTAGTATATGAATATTTACAGTGGTCCCTGGGTAGAATATCATTATTTACAGTTGTCACTGGGTAGTATCTCATTATTTACAGTGGTCTCTGGGCGGAATATCATTATTTACAGTGGTCCCTGGGCAGGATATCATTATTTACAGTGGTCCCTGGTTAGAATATCATTATTTACAGTGGTCCCATGGTAGTATATCATTATTTATAGTGGTCCCTGGGTAGAATATCATTATTTACAGTGGTCCCTGGGTAGAATATCATTATTTACAGTGGTCCCTGTATAGTATTTCATTATGTTCAGTGGTCCCTGGGTAGAATATCATTATTTACAGCGGTCCCTGGGTATTATATCATTGTTTACAGTGGTCCCTGTGTAGAATATCATTATTTACATTGGTCCCTGTGTAATGTCTCAATATTTACAGTGGTCCCTGGGTAGAATATCATTATTTACACTGGTTCCTGGGATATAATTTATTATTTACTGTGGTACTTGGATAGTATACCAATATTTACAGTGGTCCCTGGGTAGAATATCATTATTTACAGTGTTCCCTGGGTAGTATATCAATATTTACAGTCGTCCCTGCGTTGTATATCATTATTTACAGTGAGCCCCTGGTAGTATTTCATTATTTACAGTGGTCCCTGGGTAGTACATCATTATTTACAGTGGTCCCTGAGCAGTATATCATTATTTACACTGGCTCCTGGGATATTACTTATTATTTACTATGGTACTTGGATAGTATATCAATATTTACAGTGGACCCTGGGTAGAATATCATTATTTACAATGTACCCTGGGTAGTACATCATTATTTACCGTGATCCCTGGATAGTATATCATTATATACAGTGGTCCCTGTGTAGTATACTAGTATTTACATTGGCTGTGGGCAGTTATCATCATTTACACTGGATGTCACTGGATAGTATTTCATTATTTACAGTGGCGCCAGGGCAGTATATCATTATTTTTAGTGGACCGTGGGCAGTATATCTTTATTTATAGTGTTCCCTTGGGAGTATATCATTACTTACAGTGGACCATGGGTATCATGTCCAATATACAGTCGTCCCTGCGTTGTATATCATTATTTTCAGTGGGCCCCTGGTAGTATTTCATTATTTACAGTGGTCCCTGAGCAGCATATCATTATTTACAGTTGTCCCTGGATAGTATATCTTTATTTACTGTAGCCCCTGGGTAGTATATCATTTTCAACAGTGGTTCCTGCGTAGTATATCGTTATTTACAGTGGTCACTGGGCAATATATCATTAAGCACAGTGGTCCCTGGGCAGTATACCATTATTTACAGTGGTCCCTGTGTAGTATATCATTATTTACAGTGGTCCCTGGGCAATATATCATTAATCACAGTGGGCTCTGGGTAGTATATCATCATTGACCGCGGTTCCTGGGAAGTATATCATTATTTACAGTGGTCCCTGGGTAGTATATCATTATTTACACAGGTCACTGGGTAGTATATCATCCTTTACAGTGGTCCGTGGATTGCATATCATTATTTACAGTTCTCCCTTGGTGATATATAATTATTTGCAGTGGTCTCTGGACGGTATATCATTATTCATAGTGGTCCCTGGGTAACATATCATTATTTACAGTGGACCCAGTGTAGTTTAGTATTATCTACAGTGGTCCCAGATTGATACATCATGATTTACAGTGGTCCCTGGATAGTATTTCATTACTGACAGTGGTCCCTCGGCAGTATATCATTATTTACAGTGGTCCCTTGATAGTGGATGATTATTTACAATGGTCCCTATGTAGTATATCATTATTTGCAGTGCTCTCTGATTAGAATATTATTATTTGCAGTGGTCCCTGGGTAGAATATCATTATCTACACTGGTCCCTGGGTAGTATATCATCATTCACAGTAGTGCCTGGGGAGTATATCATCATTTACAGTGGACCCTGGGCAGTCTGTCATAATTTACAGTGGTCCCTGTGTAGAATATCATTATTGATAGTGGTCCCTGGGTAGTATATCATTATTTACAGTGGTCCCTGAGTAGTATATCATTATTTACAGTGGTCCCTGGGTAGTATATCATCATTTACAGTAGTGCCTGGGGAGTATATCATCATTTACAGTGGATCCTGGGCAGTAAGTCTTTATTTACAGTGGTCCCTCGGTAGTATATCATTATTTACAGTGTTCACTGGGTAGACTATCATTGTTTACAGTGGTCCTTGGGTCGTAAATCATTATTTACAGTGGTTCCTTGGTAGAATATCATTAGTTACAGCGTTCCATGGGCACTTCACCATTATTAATAGTTGTCCATCGGTAGTATATTATATTCTGCAGTGGTCCCTGGGTAGTAAATCATTAATTACTGTAGTCCCTGGTAGAATGTCAGCATTTACAGTGGTCCCTGGTCAGAATGTCATTATTAACAGTTGTGCCTGGGTAGTACATTATTATTTGCATTTGACCCTGGGTAGAATATCATTATTTTCAGTGGTCTCTGTGCAGTATATCATTATTTACACTGGTCCCGGTGTAGAATATCATTATTTACAGTTGTCTCTGAGTAAAATATCATTATTTAAATTGGCCCCTGTGCTGTATATCATTATTTTTACTGTTCCCTGCATAGTTTAACATTATTTCCAGTGGTTTATGGGAAACGTATCATTATTTACAGTGGTCCCAGGGTAGTATATAATTTTTTTGCAGTGCGCCTGTGCAGTATATCACTGTTTGCAGTGGTCCCTGGGCAGTATATCTTTATTTACAGTGGTCCCTGAGTAGTCTATCATTATTTACATTCGTACCTGGGTAGTATATCATTATCTACAGTGATCCCTGGGTAGTATATCATTCTTTACAGTGGGCACTGGGTAGTAAATACTTATTTACAGTGGTCCCTGTGTAGTATGTCTTTATTTACAGTGGTCCCTGGGCAGTGTACCTTTATTTACAGTGGTCCCTGGGTAGTATATCATTATTTACAGTGGTCCCTGTGTAGTATGTCTTTATTTACAGTGGTTCCTGGTAGTATATCATTCATTACAGTGGTCCCATGATAGTATATCATTATTTAAAGTGGTCCCTGGGTAGTATATCATTATTTACAGAGGTCCCTGGGTAGTATATCATTATTTACAGTGGTCCCTGGGGTTTATATCATTATTTACAGTGGTCCCTGGGTAGTATATCATCATTTACAGTAGTGCCTGGGGAGTATATCATCATTTACAGTGGACCCTGGGCAGGAAGTCCCTGGGCAATATATCTTTATTTACAGTGGTCCCTGAGTAGTATAACATTATTTATAGTAGTCCCTGGTGAGTATATAATTATTTACAGTGGTCAATGGCCAGTCTGTCATTATTTACAGTGGTCCCTGTGTGGAATATCATTATTTACAGTGGTCCCTAGGTAGTATATCATTATTTACAGTGGTCACTGGGTAGAATATCATTATTTACAGTGGTCACTGGGTAGAATATCATTGTTGACAGTGGCCCCTGGGCAGTATATCATTATTTACAGTGGTTCCTTGGTATAGCTGTCCATCGGTAGTATATTATTTTCTGCAGTGGTCCCTGGGTAGTAAATCATTATTTACTGTAGTCCCTGGTAGAATATCAGCATTTACAGTGGTCCCTGGTCAGAATGTCATTATTCACAGTTGTGCCTGGGTAGTACATTATTATTTGCATTTGACCCTGGATAGAATATCATTATTTACAGTTGTCCCTGAGTAAAATATCATTATTTAAATTGGCCCCTGTGCTGTATATCATTATTTTCAGTGTTCCCTGCATAGTTTAACATTATTTCCAGTGGTTTCTTAGCAACGTACCATTATTTACAGTGGTCCCACGGGAGTATATAATTTTTTTGCAGTGCGCCTGTGCAGTATATCACTGTTTGCAGTCGGCCCTGGGCAGTGTATCTTTATTTACAGTGGTCCCTGAGTAGTCTATCATTATTTACATTCGTCCCTGGGTAGTATATCATTATCTACAGTGGTCCCTGGGTGGTATATCATTATTTACAGTGGTCCCTGGGTAGAATATCTTTATTTACAGTGGTCCCTGGGTAGAATATCATTATTTACATTCGTCCCTGGGTAGTATATCATTATGTACAGTGGTCCCTGGGTAGAATATCTTTATTTACAGTGGTCCCTGGGCAGTATATCATTATTTACAATTGTCCCTGGGTTGAATATAATTATCTACAGTTGTCCCTGGATAGTATATCTTAATTTGCCATTGTCCATGGGCAGTATATAATTATTTACAGTGCTCCATGGGTAGAATATCATTATTTACAGTGGTCCCTGTGTAGAAAGTCTTTATTTACATTGTTCCCGGGCGGTATATCTTTATTTACAGTGGTCACTGGGTAGTAAATCAGTATTTACAGTGACCCCTGTGTAGTACATCATTATTTGCAGTTGTCCCTGGGTAGAATATCATTATTTACAGTTGTCCCTCAGTATTGTATCACTATTTACAGTTGCCCCTGGACAGTGTATCATTATTTACAGTGGTCCCTAGGCAGTATTACCTTATTTACAGTGGTCTCTGTGCAGTATATCTTTATTTTTAGTGGTCCCTGGGTAGTATATCATTATTTTCAGTGTGCCTTGGTAGTATATCATTATTTACAGTGTGCCCTGGGTAGTATGTCATTATTCACAGTGGTTGTGTGCAGTATATCATTATCTGCAGTGGTCCCTGGGTAGTATATCATTATTTACAATGATCACTGGAAAGTATATCATTATCTGCAGTGGTCCTTGGGTAGTATAATCATTATTTACAGTGGTCCTTGTATAGAAATTCTTTAATTACAGTGGTTCCTGGGCGGGATACCTTTATTTACAGTGGTCACTGAGTTGTATATCATTATTTACAGTGGCCACTGTGTAGTATATCATTATTTACAGTAGTCCCTGGGTGGTATACTTTTATTTACAGTGGTCCCTGGGTGGTATTTCTTTATTTACCGTGGTCACTGGCTGGTATATCATTATTTACAGTGGTTCCTGGATAGGTTATTATAATTTATAATGGTCCCTGGGTGGTATACCTTTATTTACAGTGGTTCCTGGGTAGGTTATTATAATTTACAATGGTCCCTGGGTGGTATACCTTTATTTACAGTGGTCCCTGGGTGGTTTATCATTATTTACAGTGGCTCTGTGCAGTATATCATTATTTACAGTTGCTCTGTGCAGTATGTCATTATTTTCAATGATCACTGTGTAGTATATCATCATCTGCACTGGTCCCTGGGTAGTATATCATTATTTCCAGTGGTCCTTGTGTAGAAAGTCTTTATTTACTGTATCCTGGGCGGTATTCCTTTATTTACAGTGGTCACTGGGTCGTATATCATTATTTACAGTGCACCCTGGGTAGTATATCACTATTTGCAGTGGTCCCTGGGCAGTATATCTGTATTTACAGATGATGTGGCGATGCCGGCGTTGGACTGGGGTGAGCACAGTAAGAAGTCTTACAACACCAGGTTCAAGTCCAACAGGTTTGTTTCGATGTCACTAGCTTTCGGAGCGCTGCTCCTTCCTCAGGTGAATGAAGAGGTATGTTCCAGAAACATATATAAAGATAAATTCAAAGATGCCAGACAATGCTTGGAATGCGAGCATTAGCAGGTGATTAAATCTTTATAGATCCAGAGATAGGGTAACCCCAGGTTAAAGAGGTGTGAATTGTGTCAAGCCAGGACAGTTGGTAGGATTTCGCAGGCCAGATGGTGGGGGGGTGAATGTAATGCGACATGAATCCCAGGTCCCGGTTGAGGCCGCACTCATGTGTGCGGAACTTGGCTATAAGCTTCTGCTCGGAGATACTGCGTTGTCGCGGGTCCTGAAGGCCGCCTTGGAGAACGCTTACCCGGAGATCAGAGGCTGAATGCCCTTGACTGCTGAAGTGTTCCCCGACTGGAAGGGAACATTCCTGCCTGGCGAGTGTTGCGCAATGTCCATTCATTCGTTGTCGCAGCGTCTGCATGGTCTCGCCAATGTACCACGCTTCGGGACACCCCTCCCCCAGCAGCCGAGATCCCTCCCCCCTCCCTCAGCAGCCGCGGCCCCCCTCCACCTCGTCTAGCAGCCGCGGTCCCCCTCCACCTCCCAGCAACTGTGGTCCCCCTCCCCCAGCAGCCGCGATCCCTCCCCCTCCCCCAGCAGCCGCGGCCCCCTCCCCCTCCTCTAGCAGCTACGGCCCCCCTCCCCCTCCTCTAGCAGCCGCGGCCCCCCTCCTCCTGCCCAAGCAGCCACGGTCCCCCTCCCCCTCCCCAGCAGCCGCGGTCCCCTTCCTCTCACCCAGCAGCCGCGGTCCCCCTCCCCTCCCCAGCAGCCGCGGTCCCCCTTCCCCAGCAGCCGCTGTCCCCCTCCCCCAGCAGCCGCGGTCCCCCTCCCCAGCAGCCGCGGTCCCCCTCCCCCAGCAGCCGTGGTCCCCTTCCCCTCACCCAGCAGCCGCGGTCCCCCTCCCCTTCGCCAGCAGCCGCGGTCCCCCTCCCCCCCACAAGCCGCGGTCCCCCTCCCCCTCCCCAGCAGCCACGGTCCCCCTCCCCCAGCAGCCGCAGTCCCCTTCCCCTCACCCAGCAGCCGCGGTCCCCCTCCCCTTCCCCAGCAGCTGTGGTCCCCCTCCCCCAGCAGCCGCGGTCCCCCTCCCCCAGCAGCCGCGGTCCCCCTCCCCAGCAGCCGCGGTCCCCCTCCCCCAGCAGCCGCGGCCCCCCTCCCCCAGCAGCCGCGGTCCCCCTCCCACTGCAGCCGCGGTCCCCCTCCCCCAGAAGCCGCGGTCCCCCTCCCCAGCAGCCGCGGTCCCCCTCCCCCAGCAGCCGCGGTCCCCCTCCCCCAGCAGCCGCGGTCCCCCTCACCCAGCAGCCGCGGTCCCCCTCCCCCAGCAGCCGCGGTCCCCCTCCCCCAACAGCCGCGGCCCCCCTCCCCCAGCAGCCGCGGTCCCCCTCCCCCAGCAGCCGCGGTCCCCCTCCCCCAGCAGCCGCGGTCCCCCTCCCCCAGCAGCCGTGGTCCCCCTCCCCCAGCAGCCGCGGTCCCCCTCCCCCAGCAGCCGCGGTCCCCCTCCCCCAGCAGCCGCGGTCCCCCTCCCCAGAAGCCGCGGTCCCCCTCCCCCAGCAGCCGCGGTCCCCCTCCCCCAGCAGCCGCGGCCCCCCTCCCCCAGCAGCCGCGGTCCCCCTCCCCCAGCAGCCGCGGTCCCCCTCCCCCAGCAGCCGCGGTCCCCCTCCCCAGCAGCCGCGGTCCCCCTCCCCAGCAGCCGTGGTCCCCCTCCCCCAGCAGCCGCGGTCCCCCTCCCCCAGCAGCCGCGGTCCCAGTCCCCCAGCAGCCGCGGTCCCCCTCCCCCAGAAGCCGCGGTCCCCCTCCCCCTGCAGCCGCGGTCCCCCTCCCCAGCAGCCGCGGTCCCCCTCCCCCAGCAGCCGCGGTCCCCCTCCCCCAGCAGCCGCGGTCCCCCTCCCCCAGCAGCCGCGGTCCCCCTCCTCCAGCAGCCGCGGTCCCCCTCCCCCAGCAGCCGCGGTCCCCCTCCCCCAGCAGCCGCGGTCCCCCTCCCCCAGCAGCCGCGGTCCCCCTCCCCAACAGCCGTGGTCCCCCTCCCCCAGCAGCCGCGGTCCCCCTCCCCAGCAGCCGCGGTCCCCCTCCCCCAGCAGCCGCGGTCCCCCTCCCCCAGCAGCCGTGGTCCCCCTCCCCCAGCAGCCGTGGTCCCCCTCCCCCAGCAGCCGCGGTCCCCCTCCCCCAGCAGCCGCGGTCCCCCTCCCCCAGCAGCCGCGGTCCCCCTCCCCCAGCAGCCGCGGTCCCCCTCCCCCAGCAGCCGCGGTCCCCCTCCCCCAGCAGCCGCGGTTTCCCTCCCCCAGCAGCCGCGGTCCCCCTCCCCCAGCAGCCGCGGTCCCCCTCCCCCAGCAGCCGCGGTCCCCCTCCCCCAGCAGCCGTGGTCCCCCTCCCCCAGCAGCCGCGGTCCCCCTCCCCAGCAGCCGCGATCCCCCTCCCCCAGCAGCCGCGGTCCCACTCCCCCAGCAGCCGCGGTCCCCCTCCCCCAGCAGCCGCGGTCCCCCTCCCCCAGCAGCCGTGGTCCCCCTCCCCCAGCAGCCGCGGTCCCCCTCCCCAGCAGCCGCGATCCCCCTCCCCCAGCAGCCGCGGTCCCACTCCCCCAGCAGCCGCGGTCCCCCTCCCCCAGCAGGTGCGGTCCCCCTCCCCCAGCAGCCGCGGGTCCCCTCACCCAGCAGCCGCGGTCCCCCTCCCCCAGCAGCCGCGGTCCCCTCCCCTAGCAGCCGCGGTCCCCCTCACCCAGCAGCCGCGGTCCCCCTCCCCAGCAGCCGCGGTCCCCCTCCCCCAGCAGCCGCGGTCCCCCTCCCCCAGCAGCCGCGGTCCCCCTCCCCCAGCAGCATTGTCTCGGGTCGGACAGTTTGATGGTGCTGTTTATTTGATGTGTATATAATGTTTATTTGGGTATGTTTTCCCTGAGATTGCCTGTCCTGCCCGCTCTTCCCGCGGGCAGGGTGAGGCAGCGCCCGCCGCTGGCATCGGCCTGGAGCTGGGACACAACAAAGCAAAACAGACCAGAAGTAACTGATGGACAAAACAAAATGTGGGGAGTGCCCCAAACCGCGGGTGGAGCACAGCCCCAAGAGAACAGGAAAAGAGACCAAACCTCACCCAATACCCGCCCAATGAAAGTGTGAGAATGGGGGTCAGTCCGGCAGCCCACCCCCTGCGGGGCCCAGCCAGCCCGGAAAGCTTCGAGTGTGCCCGTGGGCAGCGCCTGCCCCCGCTCCAGGGACCCCCGGCCGCCACCCAGCCATTCCCCCGGCACCCACAGCCCGGCCCTCCGCCACCCAGCCCTTCCCACGGCACCCACAGCCCGGCCCTCCGCCACCCAGCCCTTCCCACGGCACCCACAGCCCTCCGCCACCCAGCCCTTCCCACGGCACCCACAGCCCTCCGCCACCCAGCCCTTCCCACGGCACCCACAGCCCTCCCCCACCCAGCCCTGCCCACGGCACCCACAGCCCTCCGCCACCCAGCCCTTCCCACGGCACCCACAGCCCGGCCCTCCGCCACCCAGCCCTTCCCACGGCACCCACAGCCCTCCGCCACCCAGCCCTTCCCACGGCACCCACAGCCCGGCCCTCCCCCACCCAGCCCTTCCCACGGCACCCACAGCCCTCCGCCACCCAGCCCTTCCCACGGCACCCACAGCCCGGCCCTCCGCCACCCAGCCCTTCCCACGGCACCCACAGCCCTCCCCCACCCAGCCCTGCCCACGGCACCCACAGCCCGGCCCTCCGCCACCCAGCCCTTCCCACGGCACCCACAGCCCTCCGCCACCCAGCCCTTCCCACGGCACCCACAGCCCTCCGCCACCCAGCCCTTCCCACGGCACCCACAGCCCTTCCCCACCCAGCCCTGCCCACGGCACCCACAGCCCTCCGCCACCCAGCCCTTCCCACGGCACCCACAGCCCTCCGCCACCCAGCCCTTCCCACGGCACCCACAGCCCTCCGCCACCCAGCCCTTCCCACGGCACCCACAGCCCTCCGCCACCCAGCCCTTCCCACGGCACCCACAGCCCGGCCCTCCGCCACCCAGCCCTTCCCACGGCACCCACAGCCCGGCCCTCCGCCACCCAGCCCTTCCCACGGCACCCACAGCCCTCCGCCACCCAGCCCTTCCCACGGCACCCACAGCCCTCCCCCACCCAGCCCTGCCCACGGCACCCACAGCCCTCCGCCACCCAGCCCTTCCCACGGCACCCACAGCCCTCCGCCACCCAGCCCTTCCCACGGCACCCACAGCCCTCCGCCACCCAGCCCTGCCCACGGCACCCACCGCCCTCCGCCACCCAGCCCTTCCCACGGCACCCACCGCCCTCCGCTCCGCCAGCCACCCGAATGGAGATTGGCGGAGGTGCGGATTCCTGAGCAGCGCCTCCCTTACGACAGCCGCCACTCCTGACGGGGGAGAGCTGCGGCGCCTGGAGACCGTGTTCCAGACTTTGAGGAGGTCCTGGTACAAGACGGGCAGCGCCAACAGAGAGTTCCGAAGACCCTGCTGGTCCACAGACAGGATCCGCACGTCGTAGTTCAGGCCGAGCCCCTGGGGGGAGAAACCCGTCGCCAGGGCCCCACCGTGGAGGAGGCTCAGCGTACAGGTAACGCTGCAGAGTCTGAGGGTGGAAAGTGGCAGTCTGGGTGCGGAGGCACACCAGCGCCTGACCGCCCTCCGCCATCGGGAGACTCCAGACCTCCGCAGCGACCCCGTGCAGTCGGTTGTCCCGGAGGAACCGAAGCCGGGCTCTCTGGATGGTGGGACAAAGCCAGGGGGGGGAGTCAGTGACCAGCCGGGACCACAGCATGGAGGCGATCAGCTGGTTTATGACGAGAACTCGGCCCCTGTGGGACAGCACTCGGAGCCGTCCTGTCCAGCGTCCCAGGCCAGCGGTGACCTTGGTCTCCAGCTCCTGCCCGTTCGCCGGCCAGGCTCCCTCTGCCGGGCAAAGATGGACTCCCAGGTCGAGGCTGTTGGTCCGACTCCAGCTGAAGGGCCCGAGCTCCTCCGGGAGGGGGGTCCACCTGCCACGGACCGACCAGGAGTCGGGAACATTTGGCCCAGTTGATCCGTGCGGAGGACGCGGCGGAGTAGACAGCTTGGCTCTCTCGCATCCTCCGCGGGTCCCCGGGGTCAGTGACCATGAGGAACACGGCATCAGCGTCCGCCGAGAGGACCACCCCCCCGTCCGGCTCGCGCAGAACCAGCCCCGTGAACCCCCTCCGCAGGAGGCACAGGAAAGGCCCCACGCAGAGGGAATCATGTTGGCCGGACAGGGGGCAGCCCTGACGCACTCCTCTCCCAAAGCGAAGGGGCGCCGTCAGGGACCCGTTAACCTTAACCAGACTCTCCGAGGCGGCGGACAGTAACCGGATCCGGGCCACAAAATACCACCCGAACCCGACAGCTCGCAGAGTCCCGAGCAAATCCCCGGGCCCCACCCTGTCGAACGCCTTCTCCTGGTCAAGAGACAGGGAGGCGCTCGACATACCAGTCCGCTGGGTAAAGTGAATAATGTCCCGGGCCAGGTGGATATTGTGTAGATTGTGCGGTCCGGGACTGTGTAGGACTGGTCAGGGTGGATCATGTGGTCCAGCTCGGGGCCAAGCCGTAAACACAGCACCTTGGCGAAGATTTTATAGTCCGTGCTGAGGAGGGAGACCGGTCGCCAGATCTTAAGTCGGCGGAGATCCCCCTTCTTGGGCAGCAGGGCAATGACGGCCCTGCGCCACGAAAGGGGCATCTCCCCGGTCGCGGTACATTCCCCCAGGACCCCCGCATAGTCGCTCCCCAGGACGTCCCAGCACGCCCTGAAGAACTCCACGGTCAGCCCGTCCAGCCCTGGGGATTTGCCCCGTGAGAGGCTGTCCAGGGCGCCGGTCAGCTCTTGGAGGTTGATGGCCTTGTCGAGCTTCCCGGCGCCCTCCGGGCCCACCTGCGGCAGGTCCTCCCACAGAACTCTGCAAGCGTCCTCGCTGGACGGACCCGGAGACCCGTCCACGGCCCACAGCGGCACGATGAGCGGTCGCTGCTGCTGCCGGCCCCCGGCGATGGTGAAGAGGAGGCGTCCGGGGAGGAAACTTGCACCGGGCGGGACGGGCCCCCAGGGGCTTCGACTCCGCTCGACTCCGGGTCCTCCTGCTCGGGGGGCGACAGCAGCTCGAGTGGCTCGGGGGCCTCGGAGGCCCCCCCGGCCTTGCTTCTCTTCATTGTGTGCCCCGGGCCAGGCGTCAGGGGGATGGGCACCAACACGGGAGAGATGGGGCAGGAGGAGCTCGGTGGGGAGGGAGGGCGGGACGTTTGATAGAACAACACGTTCTGCGGTGGCCTCCAGCGTCTCCACCGCCACGTGTGTCCCGCCCACCGTGAGCCCCCTTTCCAGGGCCCGGTGGGCCGCCTGCTCGGCCCGCAGGAAGAACCCGGCCTTGCCGTACATCCGCGAGGCGGCTACGATGGCCGAGGGGCCGACAGCCCCGCCCATCGCACGGGTGCCCGCCTCAATGGTCATGGTAGGGTGGGCATAGCACTTCACCCCCAGCTGCCGCGTGAGCAGGCGGGAGGGCGAGGGCACCGCGGGGGCAGCGGAGCGACGGGAGGCTGCCGCCCCCACATAATGTCTTGTCCGCCCTGCCCCCGGCAGTGGAGCATGCCCCCGAGGTGCTGGCCAGAGGGTGGGAGGGCAGGAGGCTGGGCCTGCAAACCTGGATGGTCCCAGTCCCACCTCAGGCAGAGGGGTGGGAGGACAGGAGGCCGGGCCTGCAGCCCCGGATGGTCCCAGTCCCACCTCAGGCAGAGGGGTGGGAGGACAGGAGGCTGGGCCTGCAGCCCTGGATGGTCCCAGTCCCACCTCAGGCAGAGGGGTGGGAGGACAGGAGGCTGGGCCTGCCGCCCTGGATGGTCCCAGTCCCACCTCAGGCAGAGGGGTGGGAGGACAGGAGGCTGGGCCTGCAGCCCTGGATGGTCCCGCTCCCACCTCAGGCAGAGGGGTGGGAGGACAGGAGGCCGGGCCTTCAGCTCTGGATGGTCCCAGTCCCACCTCAGGCAGAGGGGTGGGAGGACAGGAGACTGGGCCTGCAGCCCTGGATGGTCCAAGTCCCACCTCAGGCAGAGGGGTGGGAGGGCAGGAGGCTGGGCCTGCAGTCCTGGATGGTCCCACTCCCACCTCAGGCAGAGGGGTGGGAGGGCAGGAGGTCGGGCCTGCAGCCCTGGATGGTCCCACTCCCACCTCAGGCAGAGGAGTGGGAGGACAGGAGGTCGGGCCTGCAGCCCCGAATGGACCCGCTCCCACGTCAAGCAGAGGGGTGGGAGGACAGGAGGCTGGGCCTGCAGCGCTGGATGGTCCCGCTCCCACCTCAGGCAGAGGGGTGGGAGGACAGGAGGCCGGGCCTGCAGCTCTGGATGGTCCCAGCCCCACCTCAGGCAGAGGGGTGGGAGGACAGGAGGCCGGGCCTGCAGCCTGGATGGTCCCAGCCCCACCTCAGGCAGAGGGGTGGGAGGACAGGAGGCTGGGCCTGCAGTCTGGATGGTCCCAGTCCCACCTCAGGCAGAGGAGTGGGAGGACAGGAGGCTGGGCCTGCAGCCTGGATGGTCCCAGTCCCACCTCAGGCAGAGGAGTGAGAGGACAGAAGGCCGGCCCTGCAGCCCTGGATGGTCCCACTCCCACCTCAGGCAGAGGGGTGGGGGACATGAGTCTGGGCCTGCAGCCTGGATGGTCCCAGTCCCACCTCAGGCAGAGGGGTGGGAGGACAGGAGGCTGGGCCTGCAGCCCTGGATGGTCCCAGTCCCACCTCAGGCAGAGGGGTGGGAGGACAGGAGGCTGGGCCTGCCGCCCTGGATGGTCCCAGTCCCACCTCAGGCAGAGGGGTGGGAGGACAGGAGGCTGGGCCTGCAGCCCTGGATGGTCCCGCTCCCACCTCAGGCAGAGGGGTGGGAGGACAGGAGGCCGGACCTGCAGCTCTGGATGGTCCCAGTCCCACCTCAGGCAGAGGGGTGGGAGGACAGGAGACTGGGCCTGCAGCCCTGGATGGTCCAAGTACCACCTCAGGCAGAGGAGTGGGAGGGCAGGAGGCTGGGCCTGCAGTCCTGGATGGTCCCACTCCCACCTCAGGCAGAGGGGTGGGAGGGCAGGAGGTCGGGCCTGCAGCCCTGGATGGTCCCACTCCCACCTCAGGCAGAGGAGTGGGAGGACAGGAGGTCGGGCCTGCAGCCCCGAATGGTCCCGCTCCCACGTCAAGCAGAGGGGTGGGAGGACAGGAGGCTGGGCCTGCAGCCCTGGATGGTCCCGCTCCCACCTCAGGCAGAGGGGTGGGAGGACAGGAGGCCGGGCCTGCAGCTCTGGATGGTCCCAGCCCCACCTCAGGCAGAGGGGTGGGAGGACAGGAGGCCGGGCCTGCAGCCTGGATGGTCCCAGCCCCACCTCAGGCAGAGGGGTGGGAGGACAGGAGGCTGGGCCTGCAGTCTGGATGGTCCCAGTCCCACCTCAGGCAGAGGAGTGGGAGGACAGGAGGCTGGGCCTGCAGCCTGGATGGTCCCAGTCCCACCTCAGGCAGAGGAGTGAGAGGACAGAAGGCCGGGCCTGCAGCCCTGGATGGTCCCACTCCCACCTCAGGCAGAGGGGTGGGGGACAGGAGTCTTGGCCTGCAGCCTGGATGGTCCCAGTCCCACCTCAGGCAGAGGATTGTGAGGACAGGAGGCCGGGCCTGCAGTCCTGGATGGTCACACTCCCACCTTAGGCAGAGGGGTGGGAGGACAGGAGGCCGGGCCTGCAGCCCCAGGCGGTCCCACTCCCACCTCAGGCAGAGGGGTGGGAGGACAGGAGGCCGGGCCTGCAGCCCCGAATGGTCCCGCTCCCACGTCAAGCAGAGGGGTGGGAGGACAGGAGGCTGGGCCTGCAGCCCTGGATGGTCCCGCTCCCACCTCAGGCAGAGGGGTGGGAGGACAGGAGGCCGGGCCTGCAGCTCTGGATGGTTCCAGTCCCACCTCAGGCAGAGGGGTGGGAGGACAGGAGACTGGGCCTGCAGCCGTGGATGGTCCAAGTCCCACCTCAGGCAGAGGGGTGGGAGGGCAGGAGGCTGGGCCTGCAGTCCTGGATGGTCCCACTCCCACCTCAGGCAGAGGGGTGGGAGGGCAGGAGGTCGGGCCTGCAGCCCTGGATGGTCCCACTCCCACCTCAGGCAGAGGAGTGGGAGGACAGGAGGCCGGGCCTGCAGCCCCGAATGGTCCCGCTCCCACGTCATGCAGAGGGGTGGGAGGACAGGAGGCTGGGCCTGCAGCCCTGGATGGTCCCGCTCCCACCTCAGGCAGAGCGGTGGGAGGACAGGAGGCCGGGCCTGCAGCTCTGGATGGTCCCAGCCCCACCTCAGGCAGAGGGGTGGGAGGACAGGAGGCCGGGCCTGCAGCCTGGATGGTCCCAGTCCCACCTCAGGCAGAGGGGTGGGAGGACAGGAGGCTGGGCCTGCAGTCTGGATGGTCCCAGTCCCACCTCAGGCAGAGGAGTGGGAGGACAGGAGGCCTGGACTGCAGCCCTGGATGGTCACACTCCCACCTTAGGCAGAGGGGTGGGAGGACAGGAGGCCTGGCCTGCTGCCCCAGGCGGTCCCACTCCCACCTCAGGCAGAGGGGTGGGAGGACAGGAGGCAGGGCCTGCAGCCCCGAATGGTCCCGCTCCCATGTCAAGCAGATGGGTGGGAGGACAGGAGGCTGGGCCTGCAGCCCTGGATGGTCCCGCTCCCACCTCAGGCAGAGGGGTGGGAGGACAGGAGGCCAGGCCTGCAGCTCTGGATGGTCCCAGTCCCACCTCAGGCAGAGGGGTGGGAGGACAGGAGACTGGGCCTGCAGCCCTGGATGGTCCCAGACCCACCTCAGGCAGAGGGGTGGGAGGGCAGGAGGCTGGGCCTGCAGTCCTGGATGGTCCCACTCCCACCTCAGGCAGAGGGGTGGGAGGGCAGGAGGCCGGGCCTGCAGCTCTGGATGGTCCCTGCCCCACCTCAGGCAGAGGGGTGGGAGGACAGGAGGCCGGGCCTGCAGCCTGGATGGTCCCAGTCCCACCTCAGGCAGAGGGGTGGGAGGACAGGAGGCTGGGCCTGCAGCCCTGGATGGTCCCAGCCCCACCTCAGGCAGAGGGGTGGGGGGACAGGAGGCCGGGCCTGGAGCCCTGGATGGTCCCACTCCCACCTCAGGCAGAGGGGTGGGAGGACAGGAGGACGGGCCTGCAGCCCTCGATGCTCCCACTCCCACCTCAGACAGAAGGGTGATCAAACCGTGATCTTTATCAATGATGAGAAGGCGGAGACAGTGGAAGTTTAAACTGTACAGATATTTCACAGCTGGATTCACACAATACAGACAGCAATATATCGTAGATTGTGGAAGTGCCACAAATGTTGTCAAATGCAGGACGTGGGGTCCCTCAATGTTTCAATCTTGCTGAGAGACTGTCAGCCCACAGGGACAACATTTCAGTTTAATAGGACTGATGAACAAGTTCAAATAGTTCCATTTCAAAGTTTAAAATAAGCAGTCATTTTTCTGTGCAGCTTTCGGAATCTGTCAGTGGAATTTACTTCACACAGGCAAGTTTAACAAGTGTATGGGGAACTGATTAGAAGTTTTGATGGAGATATTCCTGCATTATAGAAATGTGTGAGATCTATTTCGGGTTGGGAAATGGATTGAGGATCAAAGGAAGCAGTTGTTTTTTAACTACATTAGACTGAGAGCCTTGAAGATTCACAACTTCCATGTGCTGTGAGAAAGGATTGATTAACCAAGGCCT
Organism: Scyliorhinus torazame; assembly: GCF_047496885.1. Taxonomy (NCBI): domain Eukaryota; kingdom Metazoa; phylum Chordata; class Chondrichthyes; order Carcharhiniformes; family Scyliorhinidae; genus Scyliorhinus; species Scyliorhinus torazame. Next base: position 135,231 of record NW_027308054.1, on the reverse strand, counting down.
ATTATTCAAATACTTCAGACAAGTGAATAAGCTACAGGAACATTGAATATACAGACAGAGACAAGCAGACACCTGTAATCGGAGCTTAAACTTCATGTTTAAATGTGAAGGGCTGAAATAAACAAGAGTCCACCCTGGGATTCGGTGCAATTTAAGTTCTGCTTTTCCAAAAAATAAAAATAACTATCTGCAATGAAAAATTCCTTGGACAGGACAGAGGGATTTTGACTCTGTATTTAACCCCAGACAGTATTTGGGTTGTGAGTGTTTGATGGGCAGTGTAGATGGAGCTTGACTCTGAAACACTGGAATTCAGTCTCAGGGGTGATTTAATCAAAATGCTTCAGAATAATAATTGATATTGTACATCTCGTGTGTGTCTCAGTGTCAGCTGTGAAACATGTACAGCACAATCTCATCCTGTTTCTGTCTCTCTCTCTCTCGCTGAAATTAGCTGGTCCATTTCCTAAATTACCACCATTCAAAAGGGCTCCATTGCCTGTGAAACAGTTTGTGATACCCAAAGTTTATGAAAAGTGCTTCAGAATTATCTGTCCCCAAGCTGCTGTGAGGATGTTCAGAGTCAGTGTGTGACTTGGGTCACACACAGGCCAGATACACCTCTCCAAGTTAAAGGTGGAGAATGGATCTCGCTCCATTTGAAAGATGTATTGACCCAGTCTGTCTGAGTTTGAGTATCTGTGTTTCTGTACACGTGTGTGTGTGTTGTGGGGGGGGGGGGGGGGGGGGTTATGTGTGGCATTCTTTACGCGGCACTGGAAGTTACACGGTAGCACAGTGGTTAGCACTGCGGCCTCACAGCTCCAGAGCCCCAGTTTCGAATCCCGGCTTGGGTCGCAGTCTGTGCGGAGTCTGCACGTTCTCCCCTTGTCCGCGTGGGTTTCTCCCGGCTGCTCCGGTTTCCCCCCTGACGTCCCGAAGGACGTGCTGTTTGGTGAATTGGACATCATGTATTCTACCTCAGTGTACCCGAACAGGCGCCAGAGTTTGGAGACTAGGGATTTTTCTCAGTAACTTCATTGCAGTGTGTGACTGTGTGTCTGTGTGTGTCTGTGTGTGTGTGTGTGCCTGTGTGTGTGCCTGTGTGTGTGTATGCCTGTGTGTGTGTGTGCCTGTGTGTGTGCCTGTGTGTGTGTATGCCTGTGTGTGTGTGTGTGTGTGTGTCTGTGTGTCTCAGTTTGACTTTGTTTAGTACTGATTGAAGATAATGAGATAGAATGTTTGATAGAAAGTTTGGCAGCATTGTAGGTGTAAACAATAATGACAGAGACAGTGTGAACCCTGAAGAGAGCGCCATACCTGGGCCCACTCCCCTACCCCGTCGCTGTCACCCCACCTAACCTGAACATCTTTAGATACTGTGGGCAATTTGGATTGATCACCGCCAACCCACCTAACCTGCACATCTTTGGGCGGTGGGAGGAAACCGGAGCACCCGGAGGAAACCCACGCAGACACGGGGAGAACGTCCAGACTCCGCACAGACAGTGACCCAAGCCGGGAATCGAACCTGGGACCCTGTAGCTGTGAGGCAGCAGTGCTAACCACTGTTCAGTCCCGGCTCTGGGTCACTGTCCGTGTGGAGTTTGCACATTCTCCCCGTGTTAGCCTGGGTTTCACCCCCACAACCCAAAGATGTGCAGGGCAGGTGGATGGGCCACGCTAAGTTGCCCCTGAATTGGAAAAACTGAACTGGGCTCTGGATTTATTGAAAAAATCTTTTTATTGCCGTTTCCACAATTCTGTGCATTGCGGCTTGTTTACATTTCTCAGAGAGTGAAAAGGCTTTCTCTTACATTTCTATAGTTACAAACTGTTGCCGTTCAGTTCGGCGTGTCTGCCCCCCCCCCCAACCCCCCTTTCCCTAACCCTTCCCCTCTCTCCCCCGCAGACCCTACGTGATGCCCTTCCGGGCCGACCTGGTGTGTGACCCCCTGCTCCTTGTTTACCCCCTTACCCCCCCTTTCTTTTCTCCCTCCATCGGTTTCAGCCGTGTTCTTTCAGTGGATTGGGGGGGGGGGGTTCCCCCTCCCCATCTCTCTCGGTGGGGGGGGGGTCCCCTCTCCACAACTCTCGGTGGGGGGGGGGGGGTTTCCCCCCTCTTAATCTCTCTCGGTTGAGGGGGGGTCCCCCCTCTCCATCCCTCTCGGTGGGGGGGGGTGGGGGTTCCCCCCACTCCACAACTCTCGGTGGGGGGGGATTCCCCCCCTCCATCTCTCTCGGTGTGGGGGGATTCCCCCCCTCCATCTCTCTCAGTGGTGGGGGGGTTTCCCCTCTCCATCTCTCTCGGTGGGGGGGGGGGTTCCCCCTCTCCATCTCTCTCGGTGGGGTGGGGGTTCCCCCCTCTCCATCCCTCTCGGTGGGGGGTCCCCCCTCTCCATCTCTCTCGGTGGGGTGTCCCCCCTCTCCATTACTCTCGGTGGGGAGGGGGCTGTTCCCCCCTCTCCATCTCTCTCATAGAACATTACAACGCAGTACAGACCCTTCGGCCCTCGATGTTGCACCGACCTGTGAAACCACTCTGAAGCCCATCTACACTATTCCCTTATCTCCCATATGTCTATCCAATGACCATTTGAATGTCCTTAGTGTTGGCGAGTCCACTACTGTTGCAGGCAGTGCATTCCACGCCCTTACTACTCTCTGAGTAATGAACCTACCTCTGACGTCTGTCCTATATCTATCTCCCCTCAATTTAAAGCTATGTCCCTTCGTGCGAGACATCACCATCCGAGGAAAAAGGCTCTCACTGTCCACCCTATCCAATCCTCTGATCATCTTGTATGCCTCAATTAAGTCACCTCTTAACTTTCTTCTCTCTAACGAAAACAGCCTCAAGTCCCTCAGCCTTTCCTCAGAAGATCTTCCCTGCATACCAGGCAACATTCTGGTAAATCTCCTCTGCACCCTTTCCAATGCTTCCACATCCTTCCTATAATGCGGCGACCAGAATTGCACGCAATACTCCAAATGCGGCCGCACCAGAGTTTTGTACAGCTGCAACATGACCTCATGGCTCCGAAATTCAGACACTCTACCAATAAAAGCTAACACACCGTACACCTTCTTAACAACCCTCTCAACCTGAGTGGCAACTTTCAGGGATCTATGTACATGGACACCGAGATCTCTCTGCTCATCCACACTGCCAAGAATCTTACCATTAGCCCAGTACTCTGTCTTCCTGTTATTCCTTCCTAAATGAATCTCCTCACACTTTTCTGAATTAAACTCCATTTGCCACCTCTCAGCCCAGCGCTGCAGCTTATCTATGTCCCTCTGTAACTTGTAACATCCTTCCGCACTGTCCACAACTCCACCGACTTTAGTGTCATCTGCAAATTTACTCACCCATCCTTCTACGCCCTCCTCCAGGTCATTTATAAAAATGACAAACAGCACTGGCCCCAATACAGATCCTTGTGGACACCACTAGTAACTGGACTCCAGTCTGAACACTTCCCATCAACCACCACCCTTTGTCTTCTTCCAGCTAGCCAATTTCTGATCCAAACTGCTAAATCTCCCTGAATCCCATGCTTCCGTATTTTCTGCAGTAGCCTACCGTGGGGAACCTTGTCAAACGCGTTACTGAAATCCATATACACCACATCAACTGCTTTACCCTCATCCACCTGTTTCTCACCTTCTCAAATAACCCTACATGGTTTGTGAGGCACAACCGACCCTTCACAAAACCGTGTTGACTATGTCTAATCAAATTATTCCTTTCCAGATGATTATACACCCTATCTCTTAAAAACCTTTCCAAGATTTTGCCCACAACAGAAGTAAGGCTCACTGGTCTATATTTACCGGGGTTGTCTCTACTCCCCTTCTTGAACAAGGGGACAACATTTGCCAGAGAATCCTAGGATAAATCCCATCCGGCCCAGGGGACTTGTCTATTTTCACCCTTTCCAGAATTGCTAACACCTCCTCCTTATGAACCTCAAGTCCTTCTAGTCGAGTAGCCTGAATCTCAGTATTCTCCTCGTCAACATTGTCTTTTTCCTGTGTGAATAGTGGTGAAAAATATTCGTATAGCACATCTCCTATGTCCACGGACTCCAAGCACAACTTCCCACTCCTGTCCTTGACTGGCCCTACTCTTACCCTAGTCATTCTTTTATTCCTGACATATCTATAGAAAGCTTTAGGGTTATCCTTGATCCTACCTTCCAAAGACTTCTCATGTCCCCTCCTGGCTCTTCTTAGCTCTCTCTTTAGGTCCTTCCTAGCTAACGTGTAACTCTCGAGCGCCCTTACTGAACCTTCATGTCTCATCTTTACATAAGCCTCCTTCCTTCTTCCTCTAGACAAGTGTTTCAACTGCCTTAGTAAACCACGGTTCCCTTGCTCGACCACTTCCTCCCTGCCTGACAGGTACATACTTATCAAGGACACGCAGTAGCTGTTCCTTGAACAAGCTCCACATTTCCATTGTGCACATCCCCTGCAGTTTTCCTCTCCGTCTCGGTGGGGGTGGGGGGGGGAAGGGTCCCCCCTCCCCATCTCTCTCAGTGGGTGGGGTGTTCCCGCCTCTCCATCTCTCTCGGTGAGGGAGTCCCCCCTCTCCATCTCTCCCTTTGGGGGAGTCCCCCCTCTCCATCTCTCTCGGTGGGGGCAAGGTTCCCCCCTCTCCATCTCTCTCGGTGGAGGGGGGACACCTCTCCATCTCTCTCGGCTGGGGGGGGGGGTCCACCCTCTCCATCTCTCTCGGTGGAGTGGGATTTCCCCCTCTCCATCTCTCTCGGTGGGTGGGGGGGTTCCCGCCTCTCCATCTCTCTCGGTGGGGGGGTCCCCCTCTCCATCTCTCTCGGTGGGGGCAGGTTTCCCCACACTCCATCTCTCTCGGTCTCTTCGTCTCTCCGTCTCTCTCTGGGACTCTGCCAAAACAAAATCCACAATCAGCAGTCGGCCATTTTATGTCAGTTCACGGTGGCCATTTTACATCAGTTCGCGGTAGCCATTAGTATGTCAGTTCACAATGGCCATTGTATGTCAGTTCACGGTGGCCATTTTATGTCGGTTCACGGGAGTCATTTTATGTCAGTTCACAATAGCCATTTTATGTCAGTTAACAATGGACAGTTCATGTCAGGTCGCAATGGCCATTTTATGTCAGTTCACAATGGACAGTTAATGTCAGTTCACGGGGGCCATTTTATGTCAGTTCACGGTGGCCATTGTATGTCAGTTCAGAATGGCCATTTTATGTCAGTTCACGGTAGCCATTGTATGTCAGTTCACATTGGCCATTTATGTCAGTTCACAATGGCCATTTTATGTCAGTTCACATTGGCCATTTTATGTCAGTTCACGGTGGCCATTGTATGTCAGTTCACAATGGCCATTTTATGTCAGTTTGCAATGGCCATTTTATCTCAGTTGCGGTGGCCAGTTCATGTGGGTTCACGGGGGCCATTTTACGTCAGTTCACGGTGGCCATTTTATGTCAGTTCATGGGGGCCATTTATGTCAGTTCATGGTGGCTATTGTATGTCAGTTCACAATGGCCATTTTATGTCAGTTCACGGTGGCCATTTTATCTCAGTTCACAGTGGCCATTTTATGTCAGTTCACGGGGGCCATTTTATTCAGTCGATGGGTGCCATTTTATGTCAGTACACGGTGGCCATTTTATGTCAGTTCACGGTGGTCATTATCTGTCGGTTGACGGGGGTCTTTTTATGTCTGCTCGCAATGGCCATTTTATGTCAGTTCACGGTGGCCATTGTATGTCAGTTCACGGCAGCCATTTTATGTCAGTTCATGGTGGCCACTGTATGTCAGTTCACAATGTCCATTTTATGTCAGTTCACAATGACCATTTTATGTCAGTTCACGGTGGCCATTGTATGTCAGTTCACAATGGCCATTTTATGTCAATTTGCAATGGCCATTTTATGTCAGTTCACGGTGGCCATTGTATGTCCGTTCACAATGGCCATTTTATGTCAGTTTTCAATGGCCATTTTATCTCAGTTGTGGTGGCCAGTTCATGTCGGTTCACGGGGGTCATTTTATGTCAGTTCACGGTGGCCATTTTATGTCAGTTCACGCGGGCCATTTTATGTCAGTTCATGGTGGCTATTGTATGTCAGTTCACAATGGCCATTTTATTTCAGTTGACGGTGGCCATTTTATGTCAGTTCACAGTTGCCATTTTATGTCAGTTCACGGGGTCCATTTTAAGACAGTTCACAATGGCCATTTTATGTCAGTTCACAATGGCCATTTTATGTCAGTTCATGGTGGCCATTGTATGTCAGTTCACAATGGCCATTGTATGTCAGTTCACAATGGCCATTTTATGTCAGTTTGCAATGGCCATTTTTTATCAGTTGACGGTGGCCATTTTGTGTCAGTTCACGGTGGCCATTGCATGTCAGTTCACAATGGCCATTGTACGTCAGTTCACAATGGCCAGTTTAGGTCAGTTTGCAATGGCCATTTTATCTCAGTTGCGGTGGCCAGTTCATGTCGGATCACGGAGGCCATTTTATGTCAGTTCACGCTGGCCATTTTATGTCAGTTCAAGGAGGCCATTTTATTCAGTCAATGGGGGCCATTTTATGTCAGTACACGGTGGCCATTTTATGTCAGTTCACGGTGGTCATTTTATGTCGGTTCATGGCGGCAATTTTATGTCAGGTCACGGTGGCTATTTTCTGTTAGCTCATGGCGGCCATTTTATGTCAGTTCACGATGGACATTTTATATCAGTTCACGGGGGCCTTTTTAGGTCAGGTCGCAATGGCCATTTTATGTCAGTTCACGGGGGCCATTGTATGTCAGTTCACGGCAGCCGTTTTATGTCAGTTCACGGTGGCCACTGTATGTCAGTTCACAATGGCCATTTTATGTCAGTTCACGGTGGTCATTGTATGTCAGTTCACATTGGCCATTTTATGTCAGTGCACAGTGGCCATTTTATGTCAGTTCACAATGGCCATTTTATGTCAGTTCACAATGGCCATTGTATGTAAGTTCACAATGGCCATTTTATGTCAGTTCACGGGGCCATTTTATGTCAGTTCACGGTGGCCATTGTATGTCAGTTCACAATGGCCATTTTACGTCAATTTGCAATGGCCATTTTATGTCAGTTCACGGTGGCCATTGTTTTTCAGTTCACAATGGCCAGTTTATGTCAGTTTGCAATGGCCATTTTATCTCAGTTGCCGGTGGCCAGTATATGTCGGTTCACGGGGGCCATTTTATGTCAGTTCACGGTGGCCATTTTATGTCAGTTCACAGTTGCCATTTTATGTCAGTTCACGGAGTCCATTTTAAGACAGTTCACAATGGCCATTTTATGTCAGTTCACAATGGCCATTTTATGTCAGTTCATGGTGGCCATTGTGAGTCAGTTCACAATGGCCATTTTATGTCAGTTCACAATGGACATTTTATGTCAGTTCACAATGGCCATTTTATGTCAGTTCATGGTGGCCATTGTGAGTCAGTTCACAATGGCCATTGTACGTCAGTTCACAATGGCCATTTTATGTCAGTTTGCAATGGCCATTTTTTATCAGTTGACGGTGGCCATTTTGTGTCAGTTCACGGTGGCCATTGCATGTCAGTTCACGGTGGCCATTGTAGGTCAGTTTACAATGGCCATTGCATGTCAGTTCACAATGGCTATTTTATGTCAGTTTGCAATGGCCATTTTATCTCAGTTGCGGTGGCCAGTTCATGTCGGTTCACGGGGGCCATTTTATGTCAGTTCACGGTGGCCCTTTTATGTCAGTTCACGGGGGCCATTTATGTTAGTTCATGGTGGCTATTGTATGTCAGTTCACAATGGCCACTTTATGTCAGTTCACGGTGGCCATTTTATCTCAGTTCACATAGCCATTTTATGTCACTTTGCAATGGCCATTTTATCTCAGTTGCGGTGGCCAGTTCATGTCGGTTCACGGGGGCCATTTTACGTCAGTTCACGGTGGCCATTTTATGTCAGTTCACGGGGGCCATTTATGTCAGTTCATGGTGGCTATTGTATGTCAGTTCACAATGGCCATTTTATGTCAGTTCACGGTGGCCATTTTATCTCAGTTCACAGTGGCCATTTTATGTCAGTTTGCGATGGCCATTTTTTATCAGTTGACGGTGGCCATTTTGTGTCAGTTCACGGTGGCCATTGCATGTCAGTTCACGGTGGCCATTGTAGGTCAGTTTACAATGGCCATTGCATGTCAGTTCACAATGGCTATTTTATGTCAGTTTGCAATGGCCATTTTATCTCAGTTGCGGTGGCCAGTTCATGTCGGTTCACGGGGGCCATTTTATGTCAGTTCACGGTGGCCCTTTTATGTCAGTTCACGGGGGCCATTTATGTTAGTTCATGGTGGCTATTGTATGTCAGTTCACAATGGCCATTTTATGTCAGTTCACGGTGGCCATTTTATCTCAGTTCACAGTAGCCATTTTATGTCAGTTTGCAATTGCCATTTTATCTCAATTGCGGTGGCCAGTTCATGTCGGTTCACGGGGGCCATTTTACGTCAGTTCACGGTGGCCATTTTATGTCAGTTCACGGGGGCCATTTATGTCAGTTCATGGTGGCTATTGTATGTCAGTTCACAATGGCCATTTTATGTCAGTTCACGGTGGCCATTTTATCTCAGTTCACAGTGGCCATTTTATGTCAGTTCACGGGGGCCATTTTATTCAGTCGATGGGTGCCATTTTATGTCAGTTCACAATGGCCATTTTATGTCAGTTCATGGTGGCCATTGTGAGTCAGTTCACAATGGCCATTTTATGTCAGTTCACAATGGCCATTTTATGTCAGTTTGCAATGGCCACTTTTTATCAGTTGACGGTGGCCATTTTGTGTCAGTTCACGGTGGCCATTGCATGTCAGTTCACGGTGGCCATTGCATGTCAGTTCACAATGGCTATTTTATGTCAGTTTGCAATGGCCATTTTATCTCAGTTGCGGTGGCCAGTTCATGTCGGTTCACGGGGGCCATTTTATGTCAGTTCACGGTGGCCCTTTTATGTCAGTTCACGGGGGCCATTTATGTTAGTTCATGGTGGCTATTGTATGTCAGTTCACAATGGCCATTTTATGTCAGTTCACGGTGGCCATTTTATCTCAGTTCACATAGCCATTTTATGTCACTTTGCAATGGCCATTTTATCTCAGTTGCGGTGGCCAGTTCATGTCGGTTCACGGGGGCCATTTTACGTCAGTTCACGGTGGCCATTTTATGTCAGTTCACGGGGGCCATTTATGTCAGTTCATGGTGGCTATTGTATGTCAGTTCACAATGGCCATTTTATGTCAGTTCACGGTGGCCATTTTATCTCAGTTCACAGTGGCCATTTTATGTCACTTTGCAATGGCCATTTTATCTCAGTTGCGGTGGCCAGTTCATGTCGGTTCACGGGGGCCATTTTACGTCAGTTCACGGTGGCCATTTTATGTCAGTTCACGGGGGCCATTTATGTCAGTTCATGGTGGCTATTGTATGTCAGTTCACAATGGCCATTTTATGTCAGTTCACGGTGGCCATTTTATCTCAGTTCACAGTGGCCATTTTATGTCAGTTTGCAATGGCCATTTTTTATCAGTTGACGGTGGCCATTTTGTGTCAGTTCACGGTGGCCATTGCATGTCAGTTCACGGTGGCCATTGTAGGTCAGTTTACAATGGCCATTGCATGTCAGTTCACAATCGCTATTTTATGTCAGTTTGCAATGGCCATTTTATCTCAGTTGCGGTGGCCAGTTCATGTCGGTTCACGGGGGCCATTTTATGTCAGTTCACGGTGGCCCTTTTATGTCAGTTCACGGGGGCCATTTATGTTAGTTCATGGTGGCTATTGTATGTCAGTTCACAATGGCCATTTTATGTCAGTTCACGGTGGCCATTTTATCTCAGTTCACAGTAGCCATTTTATGTCAGTTTGCAATGGCCATTTTATCTCAGTTGCGGTGGCCAGTTCATGTCGGTTCACGGGGGCCATTTTACGTCAGTTCACGGTGGCCATTTTATGTCAGTTCACGGGGGCCATTTATGTCAGTTCATGGTGGCTATTGTATGTCAGTTCACAATGGCCATTTTATGTCAGTTCACGGTGGCCATTTTATCTCAGTTCACAGTGGCCATTTTATGTCAGTTCACGGGGGCCATTTTATTCAGTCGATGGGTGCCATTTTATGTCAGTACACGGTGGCCATTTTATGTCAGTTCACGGTGGTCATTTTCTGTCGGTTGACGGGGTCTTTTTATGTCTGCTCGCAATGGCCATTTTATGTCAGTTCACGGTGGCCATTGTATGTCAGTTCACGGCAGCCATTTTATGTCAGTTCATGGTGGCCACTGTATGTCAGTTCACAATGTCCATTTTATGTCAGTTCACAATGACCATTTTATGTCAGTTCACGGTGGCCATTGTATGTCAGTTCACAATGGCCATTTTATGTCAATTTGCAATGGCCATTTTATGTCAGTTCACGGTGGCCATTGTATGTCCGTTCACAATGGCCATTTTATGTCAGTTTTCAATGGCCATTTTATCTCTGTTGTGGTGGCCAGTTCATGTCGGTTCACGGGGGTCATTTTATGTCAGTTCACGGTGGCCATTTTATGTCAGTTCACGCGGGCAATTTTATGTCAGTTCATGGTGGCTATTGTATGTCAGTTCACAATGGCCATTTTATTTCAGTTGACGGTGGCCATTTTATGTCAGTTCACAGTTGCCATTTTGTGTCAGTTCACGGTGGCCATTGCATGTCAATTCACAATGGCCATTGTACGTCAGTTCACAATGGCCAGTTTAGGTCAGTTTGCAATGGCCATTTTATCTCAGTTGCGGTGGCCAGTTCATGTCGGTTCACGGAGGCCGTTTTATGTCAGTTCACGCTGGCCATTTTATGTCAGTTCAAGGAGGCCATTTTATTCAGTCAATGGGGGCCATTTTATGTCAGTACACGGTGGCCATTTTATGTCAGTTCACGGTGGTCATTTTATGTCGGTTCATGGCGGCAATTTTATGTCAGGTCACGGTGGCTATTTTCTGTTAGCTCATGGCGGCCATTTTATGTCAGTTCACGATGGACATTTTATCTCAGTTCACAGTGGCCATTTTATGTCAGTTCACGGGGGCCATTTTATGTCAGTTCACAGTTGCCATTTTGTCAGTTCACGGTGGCTATTGTATGTCAGTTCACAATGGCCATTTTATTTCAGTTGACGGTGGCCATTTTATGTCAGTTCACAGTTGCCATTTTGTGTCAGTTCACGGTGGCCATTGCATGTCAATTCACAATGGCCATTGTACGTCAGTTCACAATGGCCAGTTTAGGTCAGTTTGCAATGGCCATTTTATCTCAGTTGTGGTGGCCAGTTCATGTCGGTTCACGGGGGTCATTTTATGTCAGTTCACGGTGGCCATTTTATGTCAGTTCACGCGGGCCATTTTAATCAGTTCATGGTGGCTATTGTATGTCAGTTCAGAATGGCCATTTTATTTCAGTTGACGGTGGCCATTTTATGTCAGTTCACGGGGTCCATTTTAAGACAGTTCACAATGGCCATTTTATGTCAGTTCACAATGGCCATTTTATGTCAGTTCATGGTGGCCATTGTATGTCAGTTCACAATGGCCATTGTATGTCAGTTCACAATGGCCATTTTATGTCAGTTTGCAATGGCCATTTTTTATCAGTTGACGGTGGCCATTTTGTGTCAGTTCACGGTGGCCATTGCATGTCAATTCACAATGGCCATTGTACGTCAGTTCACAATGGCCAGTTTAGGTCAGTTTGCAATGGCCATTTTATCTCAGTTGCGGTGGCCAGTTCATGTCGGTTCACGGAGGCCATTTTATGTCAGTTCACGCTGGCCATTTTATGTCAGTTCAAGGAGGCCATTTTATTCAGTCAATGGGGGCCATTTTATGTCAGTACACGGTGGCCATTTTATGTCAGTTCACGATGGACATTTTATATCAGTTCACGGGGGCCTTTTTAGGTCAGGTCGCAATGGCCATTTTAAGTCAGTTCACGGGGGCCATTGTATGTCAGTTCACGGCAGCCGTTTTATGTCAGTTCATGGTGGCCACTGTATGTCAGTTCACAATGTCCATTTTAAGTCAATTTGCAATGGCCATTTTATGTCAGTTCACGGTGGCCATTGTATGTCCGTTCACAATGGCCATTTTATGTCAGTTTTCAATGGCCATTTTATCTCAGTTGTGGTGGCCAGTTCATGTCGGTTCACGGGGGTCATTTTATGTCAGTTCACGGTGGCCATTTTATGTCAGTTCACGCGGGCCATTTTATGTCAGTTCATGGTGGCTATTGTATGTCAGTTCACAATGGCCATTTTATTTCAGTTGACGGTGGCCATTTTATGTCAGTTCACAGTTGCCATTTCATGTCAGTTCACGGGGTCCATTTTAAGACAGTTCACAATGGCCATTTTATGTCAGTTCACAATGGCCATTTTATGTCAGTTCATGGTGGCCATTGTATGTCAGTTCACAATGGCCATTGTGTGTCAGTTCACAATGGCCATTTTATGTCAGTTTGCAATGGCCATTTTTTTTCAGTTGACGGTGGCCATTTTGTGTCAGTTCACGGTGGCCATTGCATGTCAGTTCACAATGGCCATTGTACGTCAGTTCACAATGGCCAGTTTAGGTCAGTTTGCAATGGCCATTTTATCTCAGTTGCGGTGGCCAGTTCATGTCGGTTCACGGAGGCCATTTTATGTCAGTTCACGCTGGCCATTTTATGTCAGTTCAAGGAGGCCATTTTATTCAGTCAATGCGGGCCATTTTATGTCAGTACACGCTGGCCATTTTATGTCAGTTCACGGTGGTCATTTTATGTCGGTTCATGGCGGCCATTTTATGTCAGTTCACGCTGGCCATTTTATGTCAGTTCAAGGAGGCCATTTTATTCAGTCGATGGGTGCCATTTTATGTCAGTACACGGTGGCCATTTTATGTCAGTTCACGGTGGTCATTTTCTGTCGGTTGACGGGGTCTTTTTATGTCTGCTCGCAATGGCCATTTTATGTCAGTTCACGGTGGCCATTGTATGTCAGTTCACGGCAGCCATTTTATGTCAGTTCATGGTGGCCACTGTATGTCAGTTCACAATGTCCATTTTATGTCAGTTCACAATGATCATTTTATGTCAGTTCACGGTGGCCATTGTATGTCAGTTCACAATGGCCATTTTATGTCAATTTGCAATGGCCATTTTATGTCAGTTCACGGTGGCCATTGTATGTCCGTTCACAATGGCCATTTTATGTCAGTTTTCAATGGCCATTTTATCTCAGTTGTGGTGGCCAGTTCATGTCGGTTCACGGGGGTCATTTTATGTCAGTTCACGGTGGCCATTTTATGTCAGTTCACGCGGGCCATTTTATGTCAGTTCATGGTAGCTATTGTATGTCAGTTCACAATGGCCATTTTATTTCAGTTGACGGTGGCCATTTTATGTCAGTTCACAGTTGCCATGTTGTGTCAGTTCACGGTGGCCATTGCATGTCAATTCACAATGGCCATTGTACGTCAGTTCACAATGGCCAGTTTAGGTCAGTTTGCAATGGCCATTTTATCTCAGTTGCGGTGGCCAGTTCATGTCGGTTCACGGAGGCCGTTTTATGTCAGTTCACGCTGGCCATTTTATGTCAGTTCAAGGAGGCCATTTTATTCAGTCAATGGGGGCCATTTTATGTCAGTACACGGTGGCCATTTTATGTCAGTTCACGGTGGTCATTTTATGTCGGTTCATGGCGGCAATTTTATGTCAGGTCACGGTGGCTATTTTCTGTTAGCTCATGGCGGCCATTTTATGTCAGTTCACGATGGACATTTTATCTCAGTTCACAGTGGCCATTTTATGTCAGTTCACGGGGGCCATTTTATGTCAGTTCACAGTTGCCATTTTGTGTCAGTTCACGGTGGCTATTGTATGTCAGTTCACAATGGCCATTTTATTTCAGTTGACGGTGGCCATTTTATGTCAGTTCACAGTTGCCATTTTGTGTCAGTTCACGGTGGCCATTGCATGTCAATTCACAATGGCCATTGTACGTCAGTTCACAATGGCCAGTTTAGGTCAGTTTGCAATGGCCATTTTATCTCAGTTGTGGTGGCCAGTTCATGTCGGTTCACGGGGGTCATTTTATGTCAGTTCACGGTGGCCATTTTATGTCAGTTCACGCGGGCCATTTTATGTCAGTTCATGGTGGCTATTGTATGTCAGTTCAGAATGGCCATTTTATTTCAGTTGACGGTGGCCATTTTATGTCAGTTCACGGGGTCCATTTTAAGACAGTTCACAATGGCCATTTTATGTCAGTTCACAATGGCCATTTTATGTCAGTTCATGGTGGCCATTGTATGTCAGTTCACAATGGCCATTGTATGTCAGTTCACAATGGCCATTTTATGTCAGTTTGCAATGGCCATTTTTTATCAGTTGACGGTGGCCATTTTGTGTCAGTTCACGGTGGCCATTGCATGTCAATTCACAATGGCCATTGTACGTCAGTTCACAATGGCCAGTTTAGGTCAGTTTGCAATGGCCATTTTATCTCAGTTGCGGTGGCCAGTTCATGTCGGTTCACGGAGGCCATTTTATGTCAGTTCACGCTGGCCATTTTATGTCAGTTCAAGGAGGCCATTTTATTCAGTCAATGGGGGCCATTTTATGTCAGTACACGGTGGCCATTTTATGTCAGTTCACGGTGGTCATTTTATGTCGGTTCATGGCGGCAATTTTATGTCAGGTCACGGTGGCTATTTTCTGTTAGCTCATGGCGGCCATTTTATGTCAGTTCACGATGGACATTTTATATCAGTTCACGGGGGCCTTTTTAGGTCAGGTCGCAATGGCCATTTTAAGTCAGTTCACGGGGGCCATTGTATGTCAGTTCACGGCAGCCGTTTTATGTCAGTTCATGGTGGCCACTGTATGTCAGTTCACAATGTCCATTTTATGTCAATTTGCAATGGCCATTTTATGTCAGTTCACGGTGGCCATTGTATGTCCGTTCACAATGGCCATTTTATGTCAGTTTTCAATGGCCATTTTATCTCAGTTGTGGTGGCCAGTTCATGTCGGTTCACGGGGGTCATTTTATGTCAGTTCACGGTGGCCATTTTATGTCAGTTCACGCGGGCCATTTTATGTCAGTTCATGGTGGCTATTGTATGTCAGTTCACAATGGCCATTTTATTTCAGTTGACGGTGGCCATTTTATGTCAGTTCACAGTTGCCATTTCATGTCAGTTCACGGGGTCCATTTTAAGACAGTTCACAATGGCCATTTTATGTCAGTTCACAATGGCCATTTTATGTCAGTTCATGGTGGCCATTGTATGTCAGTTCACAATGGCCATTGTATGTCAGTTCACAATGGCCATTTTATGTCAGTTTGCAATGGCCATTTTTTTTCAGTTGACGGTGGCCATTTTGTGTCAGTTCACGGTGGCCATTGCATGTCAGTTCACAATGGCCATTGTACGTCAGTTCACAATGGCCAGTTTAGGTCAGTTTGCAATGGCCATTTTATCTCAGTTGCGGTGGCCAGTTCATGTCGGTTCACGGAGGCCATTTTATGTCAGTTCACGCTGGCCATTTTATGTCAGTTCAAGGAGGCCATTTTATTCAGTCAATGCGGGCCATTTTATGTCAGTACACGCTGGCCATTTTATGTCAGTTCACGGTGGTCATTTTATGTCGGTTCATGGCGGCAATTTTATGTCAGGTCACGGTGGCTATTTTCTGTTAGCTCATTGCGGCCATTTTATGTCAGTTCACGGGGCCATTTCATGTCAGTTCATGGTGGCCATTTTATGTCAGTTCACGGCGGCCATTTTATGTCAGCTCGCAATGGCCATTTTATGTCAGTTCACGGTGGCCATTGTATGTCAGTTCACAATGGCCATTGTATGTCACTTTACAATGGCCATTGCATGTCAGTTCACAATGGCCATTTTATGTCAGTATGCAATGGCCATTTTATCTCAGTTGCAGTGGCCAGTTCATGTCGGTTCACGGGGGCCATATTATGTCAGTTCACGGTGGCCATTTTATGTCAGTTAACGGGGGCCATTTTATGTCAGTTCATGGTGGCCATTTTATGTCAGTTCACGGTGGCCATTTTATGTCAGCTCGCAATGGCCACTTTATGTCAGTTCACGGTGGCCATTGTATGTCAGTTCATGGCGGCCATTTTATGTCAGGCCACTGGGGCCATTTTATGTCAGTTCACGGTGGTCATTTTATGTCGGTTGACGGGGGCCATTTTATGTCAGCACGCAATGGCAATTTTATGTCAGTTCACGGTGGCCATTGTATGTCAGTTTATGGCGGCCATTTTATTCAGTCGGTGGGGGCCATTTTATGTCAGTACATGGTGGACATTTTATGTCAGTTCACAGTGGTCATTTTAAGTCCGTTGACGGGGGCCATTTTATGTCAGCTCGCAATGGCCATTTTATGTCAGTTCACGGTGGCCATTGTATGTCAGTTCATGGCGGCCATTTTATGTCAGGTCACGGTGGCTATTTTATGTTGCTCATGGCGGCCATTTTATGTCAGTTCACGGGGCCATTTCATGTCAGTTCACGATGGACATTTTATATCAGTTCACGGGGGCCATTGTATGTCAGTTCACGGCAGCCATTTTATGTCAGTTCACGGTGGCCACTGTATGTCAGTTCACATTGGCCATTTTATGTCAGCTCGCAATGGCCATTTTATGTCAGTTCACGGTGGCTATTTTATGTTAGCTCATGGCGGCCATTTTATGTCAGTTCACGGGGCCATTGTATGTCAGTTCATGGCGGCCATTTTATGTCAGGTCACGGTGGCTATTTTATGTTAGCTCATGGCGGCCATTTTATGTCAGTTCACGGGGCCATTTCATGTCAGTTCACGATGGACATTTTATATCAGTTCACGGGGGCCATTGTATGTCAGTTCACGGCAGCCATTTTATGTCAGTTCACGGTGGCCACTGTATGTCAGTTCACATTGGCCATTGTATGTCAGTTCACAATGGCCATTTTATGTCAGTTTGCAATGGCCATTTTATCTCAGTTCACGGTGGCCATTGTATGTCAGTTCACAAAGGCCATTTTATGTCAGTTTACAATGGCCATTTTATCTCAGTTGCGGTGGCCAGTTCATGTCGGTTCACGGGGGCTATTTTATGTCAGTTTACAATGGCCATTGTATGTCAGTTCACGGCAGCCATTTTATGTCAGGTCACGGTGGCCAATGTATGTCAGTTCACAATGTCCATTTTATGTCAGTTCACAATGAACATTTTATGTCAGTTCACGGTGGCCATTGTATGTCAGTTCACAATGGCCATTTTATGTCAATTTGCAATGGCCATTTTATGTCAGTTCACGGTGGCAATTGTATGTCCGTTCACAATGGCCATTTTATGTCAGTTTGCAATGGCCATTTTATCTCAGTTGTGGTGGTCAGTTCATGTCGGTTCACGGGGGCCATTTTATGTCAGTTCAAGGTGGCCATTTTATGTCGGTTGACGGGGGTCTTTTTATGTCTGCTCGCAATGGCCATTTTATGTCAGTTCACGGTGGCCATTGTATGTCAGTTCACGGCAGCCATTTTATGTCAGTTCATGGTGGCCACTGTATTTCAGTTCACAATGGCCATTTTATGTCAGTTCATGGTGGCCATTTTATGTCTGTTCACGGTGGCCATTGTATGTCAGTTCACAATGGCCATTTTATGTCAATTTGCAATGGCCATTTTATGTCAGTTCACGATGGCCATTGTATGTCCGTTCACAATGGCCATTTTATGTCAGATTGCAATGGCCATTTTATCTCAGTTGTGGTGGCCAGTTCATGTCGGTTCACGGGGGCAATTTTATGTCAGTTCACGGTGGCCATTTTATGTCAGTTCACGGGGGCCATTTTATGTCAGTTCATGGTGGCTATTGTATGTCAGTTCACAATGGCTATTTTATTTCAGTTGACGGTGGCCATTTTATGTCAGTTCACAGTTGCCATTTTATATCAGTTCACGGAGTCCATTTTAAGACAGTTCACAATGGCCATTTTATGTCAGTTCACAATGGCCATTTTATGTCAGTTCATGGTGGCCATTGTGAGTCAGTTCACAATGGCCATTTTATGTCAGTTCACAATGGCCATTTTATGTCAGTTTGCAATGGCCATTTTTTATCAGTTGACGGTGGCCATTTTGTGTCAGTTCACAATGGCCATTGCATGTCAGTTTGCAATGGCCATTTTATCTCAGGTGCGGTGGCCAGTTCATGTCGGTTCACGGAGGCCATTTTATGTCAGTTCACGGTGGCCATTTTATGTCAGTTCAAGGAGGCCATTTTATTCTGTCAATGGGGGCCATTTTATGTCAGTACACAGTGGCCATTTTATATCAGTTCACGGTGGTCATTTTATGTCGGTTCATGGCGGCAATTTTATGTCAGGTCACGGTGGCTATTTTATGTTAGCTTATGGCGGCCATTTTATGTCAGTTCTCGGGGGCCATTGTATGTCAGTTCACGGCAGCCGTTTTATGTCAGTCCACGGTGGCCACTGTATGTCAGTTCACAATGGCCATTTTATGTCAGTTCACGGTGGCCATTGTATGTCAGTTCACATTGGCCATTTTATGTCAGTGCACAGTGGCCATTTTATGTCAGTTCACAATGGCCATTTTATGTCAGTTCACAATGGCCATTTTATGTCAGTTCACAATGGCCATTTTATGTCAGTTCACGGTGGCCATTGTATGTCAGTTCACAATGGCCATTTTACGTCAATATGCAACGGCCATTTTATGTCAGTTCACGGTGGCCATTGTATATCAGTTCAAAATGGCCATTTTATGTCAGTTTACAATGGCCATTTTATCTCAGTTGCGGTGGCCAGTATATGTCGGTTCACGGGGGCCATTTTAAGTCAGTGCACGGTGGCCATTTTATGTCAGTTTACGGGGGCCATTTTATGTCAGTTCATGGTGGCCATTGTATGTCAGTTCACAATGGCCATTGTATGTCAGTTCACAATCGCTACTTTGTGTCAGTTCACGGTGGCCATTTTATGTCAGTTCACGGGGGCCATTTTATGTCAGTTCATGGTGGCCATTGTATGTCAGTTCACGGTGGCCATTGTATGTCAGCTCGCAATGGCCATTTTATGTCAGTTCACGGTGGCCATTTTATGTCAGTTCACGGTGGTCATTTTATGTCGGTTCATGGCGGCAATTTTATGTCAGGTCACGGTGGCTATTTTATGTTAGCTCATGGCGGCCATTTTATGTCAGTTCACGATGGACATTTTATATCAGTTCACGGGGGACTTTTTAGGTCAGGTCGCAATGGCCATTTTATGTCAGTTCTCGGGGGCCATTGTATGTCAGTTCACGGCAGCCGTTTTATGTCAGTTCACGGTGGCCACTGTATGTCAGTTCACTATGGCCATTTTATGTCAGTTCACGGTGGCCATTGTATGTCAGTTCACATTGGCCATTTTATGTCAGTGCACAGTGGCCATTTTATGTCAGTTCACAATGGCCATTTTATGTCAGTTCACAATGGCCATTTTATGTCAGTTCACAATGGCCATTTTATGTCAGTTCACGGTGGCCATTATATGTCAGTTCACAATGGCCATTTTATGTCAATTTGCAATGGCCATTTTATGTCAGTTCATGGTGGCCATTGTATATCAGTTCACAATGGCCATTTTTATGTCAGTTTGCAATGGCCATTTTATCTCAGTTGCGGTGGCCAGTATATGTCGGTTCACGGGGGCCATTTTATGTCAGTTCATGGTGGCCATTTTATGTCAGTTCACGGGGGCCATTTTATGTCAGTTCATGGTGGCCATTGTATGTCAGTTTACAATGGCCATTTTATGTCAGTTTGCAATGGCCATTTTATCTCAGTTGCGGTGGCCAGTACATGTCGGTTCACGGGGGCCATTTTATGTCAGTTCACGGTGGCCATTTTATGTCAGTTCACGGGGGCCATTTTATGTCAGTTCATGGTGGCCATTGTATGTCAGTTCACAATGGCCATTGCATGTCAGTTCACAATGGCCATTGTATGTCAGTTTACAATGGCCATTGCATGTCAGTTCACAATGGCCATTTTATGTCCGTATGCAATGGCCATTTTATCTCAGTTGCAGTGGCCAGTTCATGTCGGTTCACGGGGGCCATTTTATGTCAGTTTACGGTGGCCATTTTATGTCAGTTCACGGGGGCCATTTTATGCCAGTTCATGGTGCCCATTTTATGTCAGTTCACGGTGGTCATTTTATGTCGGTTGACGGGGGCCATTTTATGACAGCACGCAATGACAATTTTATGTCAGTTCACGGTGGCCATTGTATGTCAGTTCATGGCGGCCATTTTATTCATTCGATGGGGGCCATTTTATGTCAGTACACGGTGGCCATTTTATGTCAGTTCACGGTGGTCATTTTAAGTCTGTTGACGGGGGCCATTTTATGTCAGATCGCAATGGCCATTTTATGTCAGTTCACGGTGTCCATTGTATGTCAGTTCATTGCTGCCATTTCATGTCAGTTCACGATGGACATTTTATATCAGTTCACAGGGGCCATTGTATGTCAGTTCACGGCAGCCATTTTATGTCAGTTCACGGTGGCCACTGCATGTCAGTTCACAATGGCCATTGTATGTCAGTTCACAATGGCCATTGTATGTCAGTTCACAATGGCCATTTTATGTCAGTTTGCAATGGCCATTTTATCTCAGTTCACGGTGGCCATTGTATGTCAGTTCACAATGGCCATTTTATGTCAGTTTGCAATGGCCATTTTATCTCCGTTGTGGTGGCCAGTTCATGTCGGTTCACAGGGGCCATTTTATGTCAGTTCATGGTGGCCATTTTATGTCAGTTCACGGGGGCCATTTTATGTCAGTTCATGGTGGCTATTGTATGTCAGTTCACAATGGCGATTTTATGTCAGTTCACGGTGGCCATTGTGAGTCAGTTCACAATGGCCATTTTATGTCAGTTCCCAATGGCCATTTTGTGTCAGTTCACGGTGGCCATAGTATGTCAGTTCACAATGGCCATTGTACGTCAGTTCACAATGGCCAGTTTATGTCAGTTTGCAATGGCCATTTTATTTCAGTTGCAGTGGCCAGTTCATGTCGGTTCACGGAGGCCATTTTATGTCTGTTCATGGTGGCCATTTTATGTCAGGTCACGGTGGCTATTTTATGTTAGCTCCTGGCGGCCATTTTATGTCAGTTCACGATGGACATTTTATATCAGTTCACGGGGGCCTTTTTAGGTCAGGTCGCAATGGCCATTTTATGTCAGTTCATGGGGGCCATTGTATGTCAGTTCACGGCAGCCGTTTTATGTCAGGTCACGGTGGCCACTGTATGTCCGTTCACAATGGCCATTTTATGTCAGTTCACGGTGGCCATTGTATGTCAGTTCACATTGGCCATTTTATGTCAGTGCACAGTGGCCATTTTATGTCAGTTCACAATGGCCATTTCATGCCAGTTCACAATGGCCATTTTATGTCAGTTCACAATGGCCATTTTATGTCAGTTCACGGTGGCCATTGTATGTCAGTTCACAATGGCCAGTTTATGTCAGTTTGCAATGGCCATTTTATCTCAGTTGCAGTGGCCAGTTCATGTCGGTTCACGGAGGCCATTTTATGTCAGTTCACGGTGGCCATTTTATGTAAGTTCACGGTGGTCATTTTATGTCGGTTCATGGCGGCAATTTTATGTCAGGTCACGGTGGCTATTTTATATTAGCTCATGGCGGCCATTTTATGTCAGTTCACGATGGACATTTTATATCAGTTCAGGGGGGCCTTTTTAGGTCAGGTCGCAATGGCCATTTTATGTCAGTTCATGGGGGCCATTGTATGTCAGGTCACGGCAGCCGTTTTATGTCAGTTCACGGTGGCCACTGTATGTCAGTTCACAATGGCCATTTTATGTCAGTTCACGGTGGCCATTGTATGTCAGATCACATTGGCCATTTTATGTCAGTTCACAATGGCCAATTTATGTCAGTTTGCAATAGCCATTTTATCTCAGTTGCAGTGGCCAGTTCATGTCGGTTCACGGAGACCATTTTATGTCAGTTCACGGTGGCCATTTTATGTCAGTTCACGGTGGTCATTTTATGTTGGTTCATGGCGGCACTTTTATGTCAGGTCACGGTGGCTATTTTATGTTAGCTCATGGCGGCCATTTTATGTCAGTTCGTAATGGCCATTTTATGTCAGTTCATGGTGGCCACTGCATGTCAGTTCACAATGGCCATTTTATGTCAGTTCACGGTGGCCATTGTATGTCAGTTCACATTGGCCATTTTATGTCAGTGCACAGTGGCCATTTTATGTCAGTTCACAATGGCCATTTTATGCCAGTTCACAATGGCCATTGTATGTCAGTTCACGGTGGCCATTGTATGTCAGTTCACAATGGCCATTTTACGTCAATTTGCAATGGCCATTTTATGTCAGTTCACGGTGGCCATTGTATATCAGTTCACAATGGCCATTTTATGGCAGTTTGCAATGGCCATATTATCTCAGTTGCGGTGGCCAGTATATGTCGGTTCACGGTGGCCATTTTATGTCAGTTCACGGGGGCCATTATATGTCAGTTCATGGTGGCTATTGTATGTCAGTTCACAATGGCCATTGTATGTCAGTTCACAATCGCTATTTTGTGTCAGTTCATGGTGGCCATTTTATGTCAGTTTACAATGGCCATTTTATGTCAGTTTGCAATTGCCATTTTATCTCAGTTGCGGTGGCCAGTACATGTCGGCTCACGGGGTCCATTTTATGTCAGTTCCCGGTGGCCATTTTATGTCAGTTCACGGGGCCATTTTATGTCAGTTCATGGTCGCCATTGTATGTCAGTTGACAATGGCCATTGTATGTCAGTTTACAATGGCCATTGCATGTCAGTTCACAATGGCCATTTTATGTCAGTATGCAATGGCCATTTTATCTCAGTTGCAGTGGCCAGTTCATGTCGGTTCACGGGGGCCATTTTATGTCAGTTCACGGTGGTCATTTTATGTCTGTTGACGGGGGCCATTTTATGTCAGCTCGCAATGGCCATTTTATGTCAGTTCACGGTGGCCATTGTATGTCAGTTCATGGCGGCCATTTTATGTCAGGTCACGGTGGCTATTTTATGTTTGCTCATGGCGGACATTTTATGTCAGTTCACGGGGCCATTTCATGTCAGTTCACGATGGACATTTTATATCAGTTCACGGGGGCCATTGTATGTCAGTTCACGGCAGCCATTTTATGTCAGTTCACGGTGGCCACTGTATGTCAGTTCACAATGGCCATTGTATGTCAGTTCACAATGGCCATTTTATGTCAGTTTGCAATGGCCATTTTATCTCAGTTCACGGTGGCCATTGTATGTCAGTTCACAATGGCCATTTTATGTCAGTTTGCAATGGCCATTTTATCTCAGTTGCGGTGGCCAGTTCATGTCGGTTCACGGTGGCCATTTTATGTCAATTCACGGGGGCCATTTTATGTCAGTTCATGGTGGCTATTGTGTGTCAGTTCACAATGGCCATTTTATTTCAGTTCCCGGTGTCCATTTTATCTCAGTTCAAAGTGACCATTTTATGTCAGTTCACGGGGGCCATTGTATGTCAGTTCACAATGGCCATTTTATGTCAGTTCACAATGGCCTTTTTATGTCAGGTCGCAATGGCCATTTTATGTCAGTTCACGGCGGCCATTGTATATCAGTTCACAGTGGCCATTTTATGTTAATTCACAATGGCCATTTTATGTCAGTTCACAATGGCCATTTTATGTCAGTTCAAGGGGCCATTGTCTGTCAGTTCAGAATGGACAGTTTATGTCAGTTCACGGGGGCCTTTTTATGTCAGGTCGCAATGGCCATTTTATGTCAGTTCACAATGGCTATTTTATGTCTGTTCACATTGGCCATTTTACGTCAGTTCAAGGGGGCCATTGTATGTCAGTTCACAATGGACAGTTGATGTCAGTTCACGGGGGCCATTTTCTGTCAGTTCACGGTGGCCATTGTATGTCAGTTCACAATGGACAGTTGATGTCAGTTCACGGGGGCCATTTTCTGTCAGTTCACGGTGGCCATTGTATGTCAGTTCACAATGGCCATTTTATGTCTGTTCACATTGGCCAATTTATGTCAGTTCAAGGGGGCCATTGTATATCAGTTCACAATGGACAGTTATGTCAGTTCACGGTGGCCATTTTATGTCAGTTCACGGGGGCCATTTTATGTCAGTTCACGGTGGCCATTGTATGTCAGTTCATGGCGGCCATTTTATGTCAGGTCACGGTGGCTATTTTATGTTTGCTCATGGCGGACATTTTATGTCAGTTCACGGGGCCATTTCATGTCAGTTCACGATGGACATTTTATATCAGTTCACGGGGGCCATTGTATGTCAGTTCACGGCAGCCATTTTATGTCAGTTCACGGTGGCCACTGTATGTCAGTTCACAATGGCCATTGTATGTCAG
This sequence comes from Scyliorhinus torazame, assembly GCF_047496885.1. Taxonomy (NCBI): domain Eukaryota; kingdom Metazoa; phylum Chordata; class Chondrichthyes; order Carcharhiniformes; family Scyliorhinidae; genus Scyliorhinus; species Scyliorhinus torazame. The sequence goes on along the minus strand of NW_027308054.1, from coordinate 110,653 downwards.
TTCACAATGGCCATTTTATGTCAGTTTGCAATGGCCATTTTATCTCAGTTCACGGTGGCCATTGTATGTCAGTTCACAATGGCCATTTTATGTCAGTTTGCAATGGCCATTTTATCTCAGTTGCGGTGGCCAGTTCATGTCGGTTCACGGTGGCCATTTTATGTCAATTCACGGGGGCCATTTTATGTCAGTTCATGGTGGCTATTGTGTGTCAGTTCACAATGGCCATTTTATTTCAGTTCCCGGTGTCCATTTTATCTCAGTTCAAAGTGACCATTTTATGTCAGTTCACGGGGGCCATTGTATGTCAGTTCACAATGGCCATTTTATGTCAGTTCACAATGGCCTTTTTATGTCAGGTCGCAATGGCCATTTTATGTCAGTTCACGGCGGCCATTGTATATCAGTTCACAGTGGCCATTTTATGTCAGTTCACAATGGCCATTTTATGTCAGTTCACAATGGCCATTTTATTTCAGTTCAAGGGGCCATTGTCTGTCAGTTCAGAATGGACAGTTTATGTCAGTTCACGGGGGCCTTTTTATGTCAGGTCGCAATGGCCATTTTATGTCAGTTCACAATGGCTATTTTATGTCTGTTCACATTGGCCATTTTACGTCAGTTCAAGGGGGCCATTGTATGTCAGTTCACAATGGACAGTTGATGTCAGTTCACGGGGGCCATTTTCTGTCAGTTCACGGTGGCCATTGTATGTCAGTTCACAATGGACAGTTGATGTCAGTTCACGGGGGCCATTTTCTGTCAGTTCACGGTGGCCATTGTATGTCAGTTCACAATGGCCATTTTATGTCTGTTCACATTGGCCAATTTATGTCAGTTCAAGGGGGCCATTGTATATCAGTTCACAATGGACAGTTATGTCAGTTCACGGTGGCCATTTTATGTCAGTTCACGGGGGCCATTTTATGTCAGTTCACGGGGGCAATTGTATGTCAGTTCACAATGGCCATTGTATGTCAGTTCACAATGGCCATTTTTTGTCAGTTCACAGTGACCATTTTATGCCAGTTCACGGTAGCCATTGTATATCAGTACACGGTGGCCATTTTATGTCTGTTCACAATGGTCATTTTATGTCAGTTCACAGTGGACATTTTATGTCAGTTCAAGGTGGCCATTGTATGTCAGTTCACAATGGTCAATTTATGTCTGTTCACAATGGCCATTTTATGTCAGTTCATGGTGGCCATTGTATGTCAGTTCACAATGGCCATTGTATTTCAGTTCATAATGGCCATTTTATGTCTGTTCACAATGGCCATTTTATGTCAGTTCATGGTGGCCATTGTATGTCCGTTCACAATGGCCATTTTATGTCAGTTTGCAATGGCCATTTTATCTCAGTTGCGGTGGCCAGTTCATGTCTGTTCACGGGGGCCATTTTATGTCAGATCTCTGTGGCCATTTTATGTCAGTTCACGGGGGCCATTTTATGTCAGTTCATGGTGGCCATTTTATCTCAGTTCACGGTAGCCATTTTATGTCAGTTCACGGGGGCCATTTTATTCAGTCGAAGGGGCCGTTTTATGTCAGCTCGCAATGGCCATTTTATGTCAGTTCACGGTGGCTATTTTCTGTTAGCTCACGGCATCCATTTTATGTCCCTTCACGGTGACCATTTTATGTCAGTTCATGGCAGCCATTTTATGTCAGTTCTCGGTGGTCATTTTATATTGGTTGAAGGGAGGCATTTTATGTCCGCTCGCAATGACCATTTTATGTCAGTTCACGGTGGCCATTTTATGTCAGTTCACGGTGGCCATTTTATGTCAGTTCACAATGGACAGTTTATGTCAGTTCAGAGCCATCCCACAGCCAGCACTGCCTGTGCTCCACCCACACAGCCAGCACTGTCAGTGCTCCCCACACACAGCCAGCACTGTCAGTGCTCCACCCACACAGCCATCACTGCCAGTGCCTCGTCACAACAGCCAGCAATGTCAGTGCTCCCCCCACACAGCCAGCACTGTCAGTGCTCCCCCACACAGCCATCACTGCCAGTGCCTCGTCACAAGAGCCAGCAATGTCAGTGCTCCCCCCACACAGCCAGCACTGTCTGTGCTCCCCCACACAGCCAGCACTGTCAGTGCTCCCCCCACACAGCCAGCACTGTCAGTGCTCCCACCACACAGCCAGAACTGTGAGTGCCCCCCCACACAGACAGCACTTTCAGTGCTCCCAACACACAGCCAGCAATGTCAGTGCTCCCCCACACAGACAGCACTTTCAGTGCCCCCACCACACAGCCAGCACTGCCAGTGCTCCCACACAGCCAGCACTGTCAGTGCTCCCCCCACACAGCCAGCACTGTCAGTGCTCCCACCCACACAGCCAGCACTGTCAGTGCTCCCCCACACAGCCAGCATTGTCAGTGCTCCCCCCACACAGCCAGCACTGTCAGTGCTCCCCCACATAGCCAGCACTGTCAGAGCTCCCCACACAGCCAGCATTGTCAGTGCTCCCCCCACACAGCCAGCACTGTCAGTGCTCCCCACACAGCCAGCACTGTCAGTTCTCCCCCCACACAGCCAGCACTGTCAGTGCTCCCCCCAATCAGACAACACTGTCAGTGCTCCCCCACACAGCCAGCACTGTCAGTGCTCCCCCCACACATCCAGCACTGTCAGTGCTCCCCCACACAGCCAGCACTGTCAGTGCTCCCCCCACACAGCCAGCACTGGCAGTGCTCCCCCACACAGCCAGCACTCTCTGTGCTCCCCCACACAGCCAGCACTGTCAGTGCTCCCACCACACAGCCAGCACTGTCAGTGCCCCCCCCAAACAGCCAGCACTGTCAGTGCTCCCCCACACAGCCAGCACTGTCAGTGCCCGTCCCCCACACAGCCAGCACTGTCAGTGCTCCCACCACACAGCCAGCACTGTCAGTGCCCCCCCCCCACACACAGCCAGCACTGTCAGTGCTCCCCCCACACATCCAGCACTGTCAGTGCTCCCCCATACAGCCAGCACTGTCAGTGCTCCCCCCACACAGCCAGCACTGTCAGTTCTCCCCCCACACAGCCAGCACTGTCAGTGCTCCCCCAATCAGACAACACTGTCAGTGCTCCCCCACACAGCCAGCACTGTCAGTGCTCCCCCCACACATCCAGCACTGTCAGTGCTCCCCCACACAGCCAGCACTGTCAGTGCTCCCCCCACACAGCCAGCACTGGCAGTGCTCCCCCCACACAGCCAGCACTCTCTGTGCTCCCCCACACAGCCAGCACTGTCAGTGCTCCCACCACACAGCCAGCACTGTCAGTGCCCCCCCCCCCCCACACACAGCCCGCACTGTCAGTGCTCCCCCACACAGCCAGCACTGTCAGTGCCCCTCCCCACACAGCCAGCACTGTCAGTGCTCCCACCACACAGCCAGTACTGTCAGTGCCCCCCCCACACACAGCCAGCACTGTCAGAGCTCCCACCGCACAGCCAGCATTGTCAGTGCTCCCCCACACAGCCAGCACGGTCAGTGCTCCCCCCACACAGCCAGCACTGTCAGTTCTCCCCCCACACAGCCAGCACTGTCAGTGCTCCCCCCAATCAGACAACACTGTCAGTGCTCCCCCACACAGCCAGCACTGTCAGTGCTCCCACCACACATCCAGCACTGCCAGTGCTCCCCCACACAGCCAGCACTGTCAGTGCTCCCCCCACACAGCCAGCACTGTCAGTGCTCCCCCCACACAGCCAGCACTATCTGTGCTCCCCCACACAGCCAGCCCTGTCAGTGCTCCCACCACACAGCCAGCACTGTCAGTGCCCCCCCCCCACACAGCCAGCACTGTCAGTGCTCCCCCACACAGCCAGCACTGTCAGTGCCCCTCCCCCACACAGCCAGCACTGTCAGTGCTCCCACCACACAGCCAGCACTGTCAGTGCCCCCCCCCCACACACAGCCAGCACTGTCAGTGCTCCCCCCACACATCCAGCACTGTCAGTGCTCCCCCATACAGCCAGCATTGTCAGTGCTCCCCCCACACAGCCAGCACTGTCAGTGCTGCCCCCACACAGCCAGCACTCTCTGTGCTCCCCCACACAGCCAGCACTGTCAGTGCTCCCACCACACAGCCAGCACTGTCAGTGCCCCCCCCCCACACTCAGCCAGCACTGTCAGTGCTCCCCCACACATCCAGCACTGTCAGTGCCCCTCCCCCACACAGCCAGCACTGTCAGTGCTCCCACCACACAGCCAGCACTGTCAGTGCCCCCCCACACACAGCCAGCACTGTCAGTGCTCCAACCGCACAGCCAGCACTGTCAGTGCGCCCCCACACAGCCAGCACTGTCAGTGCTCCCACCACACAGCCAGCAATGTCAGTGCTCCCAACACACACTCAGCACTGTCAGTGCTCCCCCCACACAGCCAGCACTGCCAGTGCTCCCACCACACAGCCAGCACTGTCAGTGCTCCCACCACACAGCCAGCACTGTCAGTGCTCCCACCACACAGCCAGCACTGTCAGTGCTCCCCCACCCAGCCAGCTCGGTCTGTGCTCCCACCACACAGCCAGCAATGTCAGTGCTCCCCCCACACAGCCAGCACTGTCAGTGTTCCCCCACACAGCCAGCACTATCAGTGCTCCCACCACACAGCCAGCACTGTCAGTGCTCCCCCACACAGCCAGCACTGTCAATGCTCCCCCACACAGCCAGCACTGTCAGTGCTCTCACCACATAGCCAGCACTGTCAGTGCTCCCCCACACAGCCAGCACTCTCTGTGCTCCCCCACACAGCTAGCACTGTCAGTGCTCCCACCACACAGCCAGCACTGTCAGTGCCCCCCCCCCCCCACACAGCCAGCACTGTCAGTGCTTCACCACACAGCCAGCACAGTCAGTGCCCCTCCCCCACACAGCCAGCACTGTCAGTGCTCCCACCACACAGCCAGCACTGTCAGTGCCCCCCCCCCCTCACACACAGCCAGCACTGTCAGTGCTCCCACCGCACAGCCAGCACTGTCAGTGCGCCCCCACACAGCCAGCACTGTCAGTGCTCCCACCACACAGCCAGCAATGTCAGTGCTCCCAACACACACTCAGCACTGTCAGTGCTCCCCCCACACAGCCAGCACTGCCAGTGCTCCCACCACACAGCCAGCACTGTCAGTGCTCCCACCACACAGCCAGCACTGTCAGTGCTCCCACCACACAGCCAGCACTGTCAGTGCTCCCCCACCCAGCCAGCTCTGTCTGTGCTCCCACCACACAGCCAGCAATGTCAGTGCTCCCCCCACACAGCCAGCACTGTCAGTGTTCCCCCCACACAGCCAGCACTGTCAGTGCTCCCACCACACAGCCAGCACTGTCAGTGCTCCCCTATACAGCCAGCACTGTCAATGCTCCCCCACACAGCCAGCACTGTCAGTGCTCCCCCACACAGCCAGCACTGTCAGTGCTCCACCCACACAGCCAGCACTGTCAGTGCTCCCCGCACACAGCCAGCACTGTCAGTGCTCCCCCCACACAGCCAGCACTGTCAGTGCTCCCAACGCACAGCCAGCACTGTCAGTGCTCCCCCACACAGCCAGCACTGTCAGTGCTCCCCCACACAGCCAGCACTGTCAGTGCTCCCCCCCACACAGCCAGCACTGACAGTGCTCCACCACACAGCCAGCACTGTCAGTGCTCCCGCCACACAGCCAGCACTGTCAGTGCTCCCACCACACAGCCAGCACTGTCCGTGCTCCCACCACACAGCCAGCACAGTCAGTGCCCTCCCACACAGAGCCAGCACTGTTAGTGCTCCCACCGCACAGCCAGCACTGTCAGTGCTCCCCCCACACAGCCAGCACTGTCAGTGCTCCCAACACACAGCCAGCACTGTCAGTGCTACCCCACACAGCCAGCACTGTCAGTGCTCCCCACACAGCCAGCACTGTCAGTGCTCCCCCCACACTGCCAGCACTGTCAGTGCTCCCCACACATAGCCAGCACTGTCCGTGCTCCCCCACACAGCCAGCACTGTCAGTGCTCCCCCCCACACAGCCAGCACTGTCCGTGCTCCCCCCACATAGCGAGCACTGTCAGTGCTCCCACCACACAGCCAGCACTGGCAGTGCTCCCACCACACAGCCAGCACTGTCAGTGCTCCCACCACACAGCCAGCACTGACAGGGCTCCCCCCACACAGCCAGCCCTGTCAGTGCTCCCCCACACACAGCCAGCACTGTCAGTGCTCCCCCACACAGCCAGCACTGTCAGTGCTCTCACCACATAGCCAGCACTGTCAGTGCTCCCCCACACAGCCAGCACTGTCAGTGCTCCCCCCAATCAGACAACACTGTCAGTGCTCCCCCACACAGCCAGCACTGTCAGTGCTCCCCCAACACAGCCAGCACTGTCAGTGCTCCCCCCACACAGCCAGCACTCTCTGTGCTCCCCCACACAGCCAGCACTGTCAGTGCTCCCACCACACAGCCAGCACTGTCAGTGCCCCCCCCACACAGCCAGCATGTCAGTGCTCCCCACACAGCCAGCACTGTCAGTGCCCCTACCCCACACAGCCAGCACTGTCAGTGCCCCTCCCCCACACAGCCAGCACTGTCAGTGCTCCCACCACACAGCCAGCACTGTCAGTGCTCCCAACACACACTCAGCACTGTCAGTGCTCCCCCCACACAGCCAGCACTGCCAGTGCTCCCACCACACAGCCAGCACTGTCAGTGCTCCCACCACACAGCCAGCACTGTCAGTGCTCCCACCACACAGCCAGCACTGTCAGTGCTCCCCCACCCAGCCAGCTCTGTCTGTGCTCCCACCACACAGCCAGCAATGTCAGTGCTCCCCCCACACAGCCAGCACTGTCAGTGTTCCCCCCACACAGCCAGCACTGTCAGTGCTCCCACCACACAGCCAGCACTGTCAGTGCTCCCCTACACAGCCAGCACTGTCAATGCTCCCCCACACAGCCAGCACTGTCAGTGTTCCCCCACACAGCCAGCACTGTCAGTGCTCCACCCACACAGCCAGCACTGTCAGTGCTCCCCGCACACAGCCAGCACTGTCAGTGCTCCCCCCACACAGCCAGCACTGCCAGTGCTCCCAACACACAGCCAGCACTGTCAGTGCTCCCCCACACAGCCAGCACTGTCAGTGCTCCCCCTACACAGCCAGCACTGTCAGTGCTCCCCCCACACAGCCAGCACTGACAGTGCTCCACCACACAGCCAGCACTGTCAGTGCTCCCGCCACACAGTCAGCACTGTCAGTGCTCTCCCACCACACAGCCAGCACTGTCAGTGCCCTCCCACACAGAGCCTGCACTGTTAGTGCTCCCCCCACACAACCAGCACTGTCAGTGCTCCCCCACGCAGCCAGCACTGTCAGTGTTCCCCCCACACAGCCAGCACTGACAGTGCTCCACCACACAGCCAGCACTGTCAGTGCTCCCGCCACACAGCCAGCACTGTCAGTGCTCCCACCAAACAGCCAACACTGTCAGTGCTCCCACCACACAGCCAGCACTGTCAGTGCTCCCAATACACACTCAGCACTGTCAGTGCTCCCCCACACAGCCAGCACTGTCAGTGCTCCCACCACACAGCCAGCACTGTCAGTGCTCCCCACACAGCCAGCAATGTCAGTGCTCCCCCCACACAGCCAGCACTGTCAGTGCGCCCCACACACAGCCAGCACTGTCAGTGCTCCCCCACGCAGCCAGCACTGTCAGTGCTCCCCCCCCCACACAGCCAGCACTGTCAGTGCTCCCCCCACACAGCGAGCACTGTCAGTGCTCCCCCCACACAGCCAGCACTGGCAGTGCTCCCACCACACAGCCAGCACTGTCAGTGCTCCCACCACACAGCCAGCACTGACAGGGCTCCCCCCACACAGCCAGCCCTGCCAGTGCTCCCCCACACACAGCCAGGACTGTCAGTGCTCCCCCACACAGCCAGCACTGTCGGTGCTCCCCCACACAGCCAGCACTGTCAGTGCTCTCACCACATAGCCAGCACTGTCAGTGCTCCCCCACACAGCCAGCACTGCCAGTGCTCCCCACACAGCCAGCACTGTCAGTGCTCCCCCGCACAGCCAGCACTGTCAGTGCTCCCCCACACAGCCAGCACTGCCAGTGCTCCCACCACACAGCCAGCAGTGTCAGTGCTCCCCCCACACAGCCAGCACTGTCAGTGCTCCCCCCACACAGACAGCACTGTCAGTGCACCCACCACACAGCCAGCACTGTCACTGCTCCCCCACACAGCCAGCACTGTCAGTGCTCCAACCACACAGCCAGCACTGTCAGTGCTCCCCCCACACAGCCAGCACTGTCAGTGCTCCCTCCACACAGCCAGCACTGTCACTGCTCCCCCACACAGCCAGCACTGTCAGTGCTCCCACCACACAGTCAGCACTGTCAGTGCTCCCCACACAGCCAGCACTGTCAGTGCTCCCACCACACAGCCAGCACTGTCAGTGCACCCCCCACGTAGCCAGCATTGTCAGTGCTCCCACGACACAGCCAGCACTGGCAGTGCTCCCCCACACTGCCAGCACTGTCAGTGCTCCCCCACACAGCCAGCACTGTCAGTGCTCCCCCCAAACAGCCAGCACTGTCAGTGCTCCCCACACAGCCAGCACTGTCAGTGCTCCCCCACAGAGCCAGCACTGTCAGCGCACCCCCACAGCCAGCACTGTTATTGCTCCACCGCACAGCCAGCACTGTCAGTGCTCCCTCCACACAGCTAGCACTGTCAGTGCTTCCACCACACAGCCAGCACTGTCAGTGCTCCCCCCACACAGCCAGCACTGTCAGTGCTCCCCCCACAGCCAGCACTGTCAGTGCTCCCCACACAGCCAGCACTGTCAGTGCTCCCCCACACAGCCAGCACTGTCAGTGCTCCCACCACACAGCCAGCACTGTCAGTGCTCCCACCACACAGCCAGCACTGTCAGTGCTCCCCCACACTGCCAGCACTGTCAGTGCTCCCCACACAGCCGGCACTGCCAGTGCTCCCCACACACAGCCAGCACTGTCAGTGCTCCCCCCACACAGCCAGCACTGTCAGTGCTCCCCCACACAGCCAGCACTGTCAGTGCTCCCACCACACAGCCAGCACTGCCAGTGCTCCCTCCACACAGCCAGCACTGTCAGTGCTCCTCCCACACAGCCAGCACTGTCAGTGCTCCCACCACACATCCAGAACTGTCAGTGCTCCCCACACAGCAAGCACTGTCAGTGCTCCCACCACACAGCCAGAACTGCCAGTGCTCCCCCACACAGCCAGCACTGTCAGTCCTCCCCCCGCACAGCCAGCACTGTCAGTGCTCCCCCACACAGCCAGCACTGCCAGTGCTCCCACCATACAGCCAGCAGTGTCAGTGCTCCCACCACACAGCCAGCACTGTCAGTGCTCCCAATACACACTCAGCACTGTCAGTGCTCCCCCACACAGCCAGCACTGTCAGTGCTCCCACCACACAGCCAGCACTGTCAGTGCTCCCCACACAGCCAGCAATGTCAGTGCTCCCCCCACACAGCCAGCACTGTCAGTGCGCCCCACACACAGCCAGCACTGTCAGTGCTCCCCCACGCAGCCAGCACTGTCAGTGCTCCCCCCCCACACAGCCAGCACTGTCAGTGCTCCCCCCACACAGCGAGCACTGTCAGTGCTCCCCCCACACAGCCAGCACTGGCAGTGCTCCCACCACACAGCCAGCACTGTCAGTGCTCCCACCACACAGCCAGCACTGACAGGGCTCCCCCCACACAGCCAGCCCTGCCAGTGCTCCCCCACACACAGCCAGGACTGTCAGTGCTCCCCCACACAGCCAGCACTGTCGGTGCTCCCCCACACAGCCAGCACTGTCAGTGCTCTCACCACATAGCCAGCACTGTCAGTGCTCCCCCACACAGCCAGCACTGCCAGTGCTCCCCACACAGCCAGCACTGTCAGTGCTCCCCCGCACAGCCAGCACTGTCAGTGCTCCCCCACACAGCCAGCACTGCCAGTGCTCCCACCACACAGCCAGCAGTGTCAGTGCTCCCCCCACACAGCCAGCACTGTCAGTGCTCCCCCCACACAGACAGCACTGTCAGTGCACCCACCACACAGCCAGCACTGTCACTGCTCCCCCACACAGCCAGCACTGTCAGTGCTCCAACCACACAGCCAGCACTGTCAGTGCTCCCCCCACACAGCCAGCACTGTCAGTGCTCCCTCCACACAGCCAGCACTGTCACTGCTCCCCCACACAGCCAGCACTGTCAGTGCTCCCACCACACAGTCAGCACTGTCAGTGCTCCCCACACAGCCAGCACTGTCAGTGCTCCCACCACACAGCCAGCACTGTCAGTGCACCCCCCACGTAGCCAGCATTGTCAGTGCTCCCACGACACAGCCAGCACTGGCAGTGCTCCCCCACACTGCCAGCACTGTCAGTGCTCCCCCACACAGCCAGCACTGTCAGTGCTCCCCCCAAACAGCCAGCACTGTCAGTGCTCCCCACACAGCCAGCACTGTCAGTGCTCCCCCACAGAGCCAGCACTGTCAGCGCACCCCCACAGCCAGCACTGTTATTGCTCCACCGCACAGCCAGCACTGTCAGTGCTCCCTCCACACAGCTAGCACTGTCAGTGCTTCCACCACACAGCCAGCACTGTCAGTGCTCCCCCCACACAGCCAGCACTGTCAGTGCTCCCCCCACAGCCAGCCCTGTCAGTGCTCCCCACACAGCCAGCACTGTCAGTGCTCCCCCACACAGCCAGCACTGTCAGTGCTCCCACCACACAGCCAGCACTGTCAGTGCTCCCACCACACAGCCAGCACTGTCAGTGCTCCCCCACACTGCCAGCACTGTCAGTGCTCCCCACACAGCCAGCACTGCCAGTGCTCCCCACACACAGCCAGCACTGTCAGTGCTCCCCCCACACAGCCAGCACTGTCAGTGCTCCCCACACAGCCAGCACTGTCAGTGCTCCCACCACACAGCCAGCACTGCCAGTGCTCCCTCCACACAGCCAGCACTGTCAGTGCTCCTCCCACACAGCCAGCACTGTCAGTGCTCCCACCACACATCCAGAACTGTCAGTGCTCCCCACACAGCAAGCACTGTCAGTGCTCCCACCACACAGCCAGAACTGTCAGTGCTCCCCCACACAGCCAGCACTGTCAGTCCTCCCCCCACACAGCCAGCACTGTCAGTGCTCCCATCACACAGCCAGAACAGTCAGTGCTCCACCCACACAGCTAGCACTGTCAGTGCTCCCACCACACAGCCAGCGCTGTCAGTGCTCCCCCACGCAGCCAGCACTGTCATTGCTTCCACCAGACAGCCAGCACTGTCAGTGCTCCCCCCACACAGCCAGCACTGTCAGTGCTCCCCCCACACAGCCAGCATTGCCAGTGCTCCCCCACACAGCCAGCACTGTCAGTGCTCCCCCCGCACAGCCAGCACTGTCAGTGCTCCCCCCACACAGCCAGCACTGTCAGTGCTCCCCCCCACACAGCCAGCATTGCCAGTGCTCCCCCACACAGCCAGCACTGTCAGAGTTCCCGCCACACAGCCAGCACTGTCAGTCCTCCCCCACACAGCCAGGACTGTCAGTGTTCCCACCACAGCCAGCACTGCCAGTGCTCCCCACACAGCCAGCACTGTCAGTGCTCCCACCAGACAGCCAGCGCTGTCAGTGCTCCCCCAACACAGCCAGCACTGTCAGTGCTCCCCCACACAGCCAGCACTGTCAGTGCTCCCCCCACACAGCCAGCCCTGCCAGTGCTCCCTCCACACAGCCAGCACTGTCAGTGCTCCCCCCACACAGCCAGCACTACCCGTGCTCCCACCACACAGCCAGCACTGTCAGTGCTCCCACCACACAGCCAGCACTGTCAGTGCTCCCACCACACAGCCAGCACTGTCAGTGCTCCCGCGACACAGCCTGCACTGTCAGTGCTCCTCCACACAGCCAGCACTGTCAGTGCTCCCCACACACAGCCAGCACTGTCAGTGATCCCCCCACACAGCCATCACTGTCAGTGCTCCCACCACACAGCCAGCACTGTCAGTGCTCCCCCCACACAGGCAGCACTGTCAGTGCTCACCCCACACAGCCAGCACTGTCAGTGCTCCCCCCACACAGCCAGCACTGTCAGTGCTCGCGCACACAGCCAGCACTGTCAGTGCGGCCACCACACAGCCAGAACTGTCAGTGCTCCCAACACACAGCCAGCACTGTCAGTGCTCCCACCACACAGCCAGCGCTGTCAGTGCTCCCCCACGCAGCCAGCACTGTCATTGCTTCCACCAGACAGCCAGCACTGTCAGTGCTCCCCCCACACAGCCAGCACTGTCAGTGCTCCCCCCACACAGCCAGCATTGCCAGTGCTCCCCCACACAGCCAGCACTGTCAGTGCTCCCCCCGCACAGCCAGCACTGTCAGTGCTCCCCCCACACAGCCAGCACTGTCAGTGCTCCCCCCCACACAGCCAGCATTGCCAGTGCTCCCCCACACAGCCAGCACTGTCAGAGTTCCCGCCACACAGCCAGCACTGTCAGTCCTCCCCCACACAGCCAGGACTGTCAGTGTTCCCACCACAGCCAGCACTGCCAGTGCTCCCCACACAGCCAGCACTGTCAGTGCTCCCACCAGACAGCCAGCGCTGTCAGTGCTCCCCCAACACAGCCAGCACTGTCAGTGCTCCCCCACACAGCCAGCACTGTCAGTGCTCCCCCCACACAGCCAGCCCTGCCAGTGCTCCCTCCACACAGCCAGCACTGTCAGTGCTCCCCCCACACAGCCAGCACTACCCGTGCTCCCACCACACAGCCAGCACTGTCAGTGCTCCCACCACACAGCCAGCACTGTCAGTGCTCCCACCACACAGCCAGCACTGTCAGTGCTCCCGCGACACAGCCTGCACTGTCAGTGCTCCTCCACACAGCCAGCACTGTCAGTGCTCCCCACACACAGCCAGCACTGTCAGTGATCCCCCCACACAGCCATCACTGTCAGTGCTCCCACCACACAGCCAGCACTGTCAGTGCTCCCCCCACACAGGCAGCACTGTCAGTGCTCACCCCACACAGCCAGCACTGTCAGTGCTCCCCCCACACAGCCAGCACTGTCAGTGCTCGCGCACACAGCCAGCACTGTCAGTGCGGCCACCACACAGCCAGAACTGTCAGTGCTCCCAACACACAGCCAGCACTGTCAGTGCTCCCAACACACAGCCAGCACTGTCAATGCTCCCCCACACAGCCAGCACTGTCAGTGCTCCCACCACTCAGCCAGCACTGTCAGTGCTCCACCCACACAGCCAGCACTGTCAGTGCTCCCACCACACAGCCAGCACTGTCAGTGCTCCACCCACACAGCCAGCACTGTCAGTGCTCCACCCACACAGCCAGCACTGTCAGTGCTCCCCCCACACAGCCAGCACTGTCAGTGCTCCCACCACACAGCCAGCACTGTCAGTGCTCCCACCACAAAGCCAGCACTGCCAGTGCTGCCCACACAGCCAGCACTGTCAGTGCTCCCCCGCACAGCCAGCACTGTCAGTGCTCCCACCACACAGGCAGCACTGTCAGTGCTCCCACCGCACAGCCAGCACTGCCAGTGCTCCCACCACACAGCCAGCACTGTCAGTGCTCCCACCACACAGCCAGCACTGTCAGTGCTCCAACCACACACAGCCAGCACTGTCAGTGACCCCCCACACAGCCAGCACTGTCAGTGCTCCCCACACACAGCCAGCACTGTCAGTGCTCCCACCACACAGCCAGCACTGTCAGTTCTCCCCCACACAGCCAGCACTGTCATTGCTCCCCCACACAGCCAGCACTGTCAGTGCTCCCCCCACACAGCCAGCACTGTCAGTGCTCCCCCACACTGCCAGCACTGTCAGTGCTCCCAGCACACAGCTAGCAGTGTCAGTGCTCCCACCACACAGCCAGCACTGTCCGTGCTCCCACCACAAGGCCAGCACTGTCAGTGCTCCCACCACACAGCCAGCACTGTCAGTGCTCCCACCACACAGCCAGCACTGTCAGTGCTCCCACCACACAGCCAGCACTGTCAGTGCGCCCCCCCCCCCCCACAGCCAGCACTGTCAGTGCTCCCCCGCACAGCCAGCACTGTCAGTGCTCCCCACACACCCAGCACTGTCAGTGCTCCCCACACACCCAGCACTGTCAGTGCTCCCCCCACACAGCCAGCACTGTCAGTGCTCCCCCACACAGCCGGCACTGGCAGTGCTCGCCCCACACAGCCAGCACTGTCAGTGCTCCCCCACACAGCCGGCACTGTCTGTGTTCCCCCCACACAGCCAGCACTGTCAATGCTCCCACCACACAGCCAGCACTGTCAGTGCTCCCCCACACAGCCAGCACTGTCAGTGCTCTCACCACACAGCCAGCACTGTCAGTGCTCCACCCACACAGCCAGCACTGTCAGTGCACCCCCGCACAGCCAGCACATTCAGTGCTCCCCCACACAGCCAGCCCTGTCAGTGCTCCCCCCACACAGCCAGCACTTTCAGTGCACCCCCACACAGCCAGCACTGTCAGTGCTCCCCCGCACAGCCAGCACTGTCAGTGCTCCCCGACACAGCCAGCACTGTCTGTGCTCCCCCGCACAGCCAGCACTGTCAGTGCTCCACCCACACAGCCAGCACTGTCAGTGCTCCCACCACACAGCCAGCACTGTCAGTGCTCCACCCACACAGCCAGCACTGTCAGTGCTCCACCCACACAGCCAGCACTGTCAGTGCTCCCCCCACACAGCCAGCACTGTCAGTGCTCCCCCCACACAGCCAGCACTGTCAGTGCTCCCACCACACAGCCAGCACTGTCAGTGCTCCCACCACACAGCCAGCACTACCAGTGCTCCCCACACAGCCAGCACTGTCAGTGCTCCCCCGCACAGCCAACACTGTCAGTGCTCCCACCACACAGGCAGCACTGTCAGTGCTCCCACCGCACAGCCAGCACTGCCAGTGCTCCCACCACACAGCCAGCACTGTCAGTGCTCCCACCACACAGCCAGCGCTGTCAGTGCTCCCCCACGCAGCCAGCACTGTCATTGCTTCCACCAGA
The DNA here is from genome assembly GCF_047496885.1 of Scyliorhinus torazame. Taxonomy (NCBI): domain Eukaryota; kingdom Metazoa; phylum Chordata; class Chondrichthyes; order Carcharhiniformes; family Scyliorhinidae; genus Scyliorhinus; species Scyliorhinus torazame. The sequence continues at coordinate 95,596 of NW_027308054.1, read as the reverse complement.
CAGCCAGCACTGTCAGTGCTCCCCCCACACAGCCAGCACTGTCAGTGCTCCCCCCACACAGCCAGCATTGCCAGTGCTCCCCCACACAGCCAGCACTGTCAGTGCTCCCCCCGCACAACCAGCACTGTCAGTGCTCCCCCCACACAGCCAGCACTGTCAGTGCTCCCCCCCACACAGCCAGCATTGCCAGTGCTCCCCCACACAGCCAGCACTGTCAGAGTTCCCGCCACACAGCCAGCACTGTCAGTCCTCCCCCACACAGCCAGGACTGTCAGTGTTCCCACCACAGCCAGCACTGCCAGTGCTCCCCACACAGCCAGCACTGTCAGTGCTCCCACCAGACAGCCAGCGCTGTCAGTGCTCCCCCAACACAGCCAGCACTGTCAGTGCTCCCCCACACAGCCAGCACTGTCAGTGCTCCCCCCACACAGCCAGCCCTGCCAGTGCTCCCTCCACACAGCCAGCACTGTCAGTGCTCCCCCCACACAGCCAGCACTACCCGTGCTCCCACCACACAGCCAGCACTGTCAGTGCTCCCACCACACAGCCAGCACTGTCAGTGCTCCCACCACACAGCCAGCACTGTCAGTGCTCCCCCGACACAGCCTGCACTGTCAGTGCTCCCCCACACAGCCAGCACTGTCAGTGCTCCCCACACACAACCAGCACTGTCAGTGATCCCCCCACACATCCATCACTGTCAGTGCTCCCACCACACAGCCAGCACTGTCAGTGCTCCACCCACACAGGCAGCACTGTCAGTGCTCACCCCACACAGCCAGCACTGTCAGTGCTCCCCCCACACAGCCAGCACTGTCAGTGCTCGCGCACACAGCCAGCACTGTCAGTGCGGCCACCACACAGCCAGAACTGTCAGTGCTCCCAACACACAGCCAGCACTGTCAGTGCTCCCAACACACAGCCAGCACTGTCAATGCTCCCCCACACAGCCAGCACTGTCAGTGCTCCCACCACTCAGCCAGCACTGTCAGTGCTCCACCCACACAGCCAGCACTGTCAGTGCTCCCACCACACAGCCAGCACTGTCAGTGCTCCACCCACACAGCCAGCACTGTCAGTGCTCCACCCACACAGCCAGCACTGTCAGTGCTCCCCCCACACAGCCAGCACTGTCAGTGCTCCCACCACACAGCCAGCACTGTCAGTGCTCCCACCACAAAGCCAGCACTGCCAGTGCTGCCCACACAGCCAGCACTGTCAGTGCTCCCCCGCACAGCCAGCACTGTCAGTGCTCCCACCACACAGGCAGCACTGTCAGTGCTCCCACCGCACAGCCAGCACTGCCAGTGCTCCCACCACACAGCCAGCACTGTCAGTGCTCCCACCACACAGCCAGCACTGTCAGTGCTCCAACCACACACAGCCAGCACTGTCAGTGACCCCCCACACAGCCAGCACTGTCAGTGCTCCCCACACACAGCCAGCACTGTCAGTGCTCCCACCACACAGCCAGCACTGTCAGTTCTCCCCCACACAGCCAGCACTGTCATTGCTCCCCCACACAGCCAGCACTGTCAGTGCTCCCCCCACACAGCCAGCACTGTCAGTGCTCCCCCACACTGCCAGCACTGTCAGTGCTCCCAGCACACAGCTAGCAGTGTCAGTGCTCCCACCACACAGCCAGCACTGTCCGTGCTCCCACCACAAGGCCAGCACTGTCAGTGCTCCCACCACACAGCCAGCACTGTCAGTGCTCCCACCACACAGCCAGCACTGTCAGTGCTCCCACCACACAGCCAGCACTGTCAGTGCGCCCCCCCCCCCCACAGCCAGCACTGTCAGTGCTCCCCCGCACAGCCAGCACTGTCAGTGCTCCCCACACACCCAGCACTGTCAATGCTCCCCACACACCCAGCACTGTCAGTGCTCCCCCCACACAGCCAGCACTGTCAGTGCTCCCCCACACAGCCGGCACTGGCAGTGCTCCCCCCACACAGCCAGCACTGTCAGTGCTCCCCCACACAGCCGGCACTGTCTGTGTTCCCCCCACACAGCCAGCACTGTCAGTGCTCCCCCACACAGCCAGCACTGTCAGTGCTCCCCCACACAGCCAGCCCTGTCAGTGCTCCCCCCACACAGCCAGCACTGTCAGTGCACCCCCACACAGCCAGCACTGTCAGTGCTCCCCCGCACAGCCAGCACTGTCAGTGCTCCCCAACACAGCCAGCACTGTCTGTGCTCCCCCGCACAGCCAGCACTGTCAGTGCTCCACCCACACAGCCAGCACTGTCAGTGCTCCCACCACACAGCCAGCACTGTCAGTGCTCCACCCACACAGCCAGCACTGTCAGTGCTCCACCCACACAGCCAGCACTGTCAGTGCTCCCCCCACACAGCCAGCACTGCCAGTGCTCCCCCCACACAGCCAGCACTGTCAGTGCTCCCACCACACAGCCAGCACTGTCAGTGCTCCCACCACACAGCCAGCACTGCCAGTGCTCCCCACACAGCCAGCACTGTCAGTGCTCCCCCGCACAGCCAACACTGTCAGTGCTCCCACCACACAGGCAGCACTGTCAGTGCTCCCACCGCACAGCCAGCACTGCCAGTGCTCCCACCACACAGCCAGCACTGTCAGTGCTCCCACCACACAGCCAGCACCGTCAGTGCTCCCCCCAAACAGCCAGCACTGTCAGTGCTCCCCCCACACAGCCAGCACTGTCAGTGCGCCCCACACACAGCCAGCACTGTCAGTGCTCCCCCACGCAGCCAGCACTGTCAGTGCTCCCCCCCCCACACAGCCAGCACTGTCAGTGCTCCCCCCACACAGCGAGCACTGTCAGTGCTCCCCCCACACAGCCAGCACTGGCAGTGCTCCCACCACACAGCCAGCACTGTCAGTGCTCCCACCACACAGCCAGCACTGACAGGGCTCCCCCCACACAGCCAGCCCTGCCAGTGCTCCCCCACACACAGCCAGGACTGTCAGTGCTCCCCCACACAGCCAGCACTGTCGGTGCTCCCCCACACAGCCAGCACTGTCAGTGCTCTCACCACATAGCCAGCACTGTCAGTGCTCCCCCACACAGCCAGCACTGCCAGTGCTCCCCACACAGCCAGCACTGTCAGTGCTCCCCCGCACAGCCAGCACTGTCAGTGCTCCCCCACACAGCCAGCACTGCCAGTGCTCCCACCACACAGCCAGCAGTGTCAGTGCTCCCCCCACACAGCCAGCACTGTCAGTGCTCCCCCCACACAGACAGCACTGTCAGTGCACCCACCACACAGCCAGCACTGTCAGTGCTCCCCCACACAGCCAGCACTGTCAGTGCTCCAACCACACAGCCAGCACTGTCAGTGCTCCCCCCACACAGCCAGCACTGTCAGTGCTCCCTCCACACAGCCAGCACTGTCACTGCTCCCCCACACAGCCAGCACTGTCAGTGCTCCCACCACACAGTCAGCACTGTCAGTGCTCCCCACACAGCCAGCACTGTCAGTGCTCCCACCACACAGCCAGCACTGTCAGTGCACCCCCCACATAGCCAGCATTGTCAGTGCTCCCACGACACAGCCAGCACTGGCAGTGCTCCCCCACACTGCCAGCACTGTCAGTGCTCCCCCACACAGCCAGCACTGTCAGTGCTCCCCCCAAACAGCCAGCACTGTCAGTGCTCCCCACACAGCCAGCACTGTCAGTGCTCCCCCACAGAGCCAGCACTGTCAGCGCACCCCCACAGCCAGCACTGTTATTGCTCCACCGCACAGCCAGCACTGTCAGTGCTCCCTCCACACAGCTAGCACTGTCAGTGCTTCCACCACACAGCCAGCACTGTCAGTGCTCCCCCCACACAGCCAGCACTGTCAGTGCTCCCCCCACAGCCAGCACTGTCAGTGCTCCCCACACAGCCAGCACTGTCAGTGCTCCCCCACACAGCCAGCACTGTCAGTGCTCCCACCACACAGCCAGCACTGTCAGTGCTCCCACCACACAGCCAGCACTGTCAGTGCTCCCCCACACTGCCAGCACTGTCAGTGCTCCCCACACAGCCAGCACTGCCAGTGCTCCCCACACACAGCCAGCACTGTCAGTGCTCCCCCCACACAGCCAGCACTGTCAGTGCTCCCCCACACAGCCAGCACTGTCAGTGCTCCCACCACACAGCCAGCACTGCCAGTGCTCCCTCCACACAGCCAGCACTGTCAGTGCTCCTCCCACACAGCCAGCACTGTCAGTGCTCCCACCACACATCCAGAACTGTCAGTGCTCCCCACACAGCAAGCACTGTCAGTGCTCCCACCACACAGCCAGAACTGTCAGTGCTCCCCCACACAGCCAGCACTGTCAGTCCTCCCCCCACACAGCCAGCACTGTCAGTGCTCCTATCACACAGCCAGAACTGTCAGTGCTCCACCCACACAGCTAGCACTGTCAGTGCTCCCACCACACAGCCAGCGCTGTCAGTGCTCCCCCACGCAGCCAGCACTGTCATTGCTTCCACCAGACAGCCAGCACTGTCAGTGCTCCCCCCACACAGCCAGCACTGTCAGTGCTCCCCCCACACAGCCAGCATTGCCAGTGCTCCCCCACACAGCCAGCACTGTCAGTGCTCCCCCCGCACAGCCAGCACTGTCAGTGCTCCCCCCACACAGCCAGCACTGTCAGTGCTCCCCCCCACACAGCCAGCATTGCCAGTGCTCCCCCACACAGCCAGCACTGTCAGAGTTCCCGCCACACAGCCAGCACTGTCAGTCCTCCCCCACACAGCCAGGACTGTCAGTGTTCCCACCACAGCCAGCACTGCCAGTGCTCCCCACACAGCCAGCACTGTCAGTGCTCCCACCAGACAGCCAGCGCTGTCAGTGCTCCCCCAACACAGCCAGCACTGTCAGTGCTCCCCCACACAGCCAGCACTGTCAGTGCTCCCCCCACACAGCCAGCCCTGCCAGTGCTCCCTCCACACAGCCAGCACTGTCAGTGCTCCCCCCACACAGCCAGCACTACCCGTGCTCCCACCACACAGCCAGCACTGTCAGTGCTCCCACCACACAGCCAGCACTGTCAGTGCTCCCACCACACAGCCAGCACTGTCAGTGCTCCCCCGACACAGCCTGCACTGTCAGTGCTCCCCCACACAGCCAGCACTGTCAGTGCTCCCCACACACAGCCAGCACTGTCAGTGATCCCCCCACACAGCCATCACTGTCAGTGCTCCCCCCACACAGCCAGCACTGTCAGTGCACCCCCACACAGCCAGCACTGTCAGTGCTCCCCCGCACAGCCAGCACTGTCAGTGCTCCCCAACACAGCCAGCACTGTCTGTGCTCCCCCGCACAGCCAGCACTGTCAGTGCTCCACCCACACAGCCAGCACTGTCAGTGCTCCCACCACACAGCCAGCACTGTCAGTGCTCCACCCACACAGCCAGCACTGTCAGTGCTCCACCCACACAGCCAGCACTGTCAGTGCTCCCCCCACACAGCCAGCACTGTCAGTGCTCCCCCCACACAGCCATCACTGTCAGTGCTCCCACCACACAGCCAGCACTGTCAGTGCTCCCACCACACAGCCAGCACTGCCAGTGCTCCCCACACAGCCAGCACTGTCAGTGCTCCCCCGCACAGCCAACACTGTCAGTGCTCCCACCACACAGGCAGCACTGTCAGTGCTCCCACCGCACAGCCAGCACTGCCAGTGCTCCCACCACACAGCCAGCACTGTCAGTGCTCCCACCACACAGCCAGCACTGTCAGTGCTCCCCCCAAACAGCCAGCACTGTCAGTGCTCCCCCCACACAGCCAGCACTGTCAGTGCGCCCCACACACAGCCAGCACTGTCAGTGCTCCCCCACGCAGCCAGCACTGTCAGTGCTCCCCCCCCACACAGCCAGCACTGTCAGTGCTCCCCCCACACAGCGAGCACTGTCAGTGCTCCCCCCACACAGCCAGCACTGGCAGTGCTCCCACCACACAGCCAGCACTGTCAGTGCTCCCACCACACAGCCAGCACTGACAGGGCTCCCCCCACACAGCCAGCCCTGCCAGTGCTCCCCCACACACAGCCAGGACTGTCAGTGCTCCCCCACACAGCCAGCACTGTCGGTGCTCCCCCACACAGCCAGCACTGTCAGTGCTCTCACCACATAGCCAGCACTGTCAGTGCTCCCCCACACAGCCAGCACTGCCAGTGCTCCCCACACAGCCAGCACTGTCAGTGCTCCCCCACACAGCCAGCACTGCCAGTGCTCCCCCCACACAGCCAGCACTGTCAGTGCGCCCCACACACAGCCAGCACTGTCAGTGCTCCCCCACGCAGCCAGCACTGTCAGTGCTCCCCCCCCACACAGCCAGCACTGTCAGTGCTCCCCCCACACAGCGAGCACTGTCAGTGCTCCCCCCACACAGCCAGCACTGGCAGTGCTCCCACCACACAGCCAGCACTGTCAGTGCTCCCACCACACAGCCAGCACTGACAGGGCTCCCCCCACACAGCCAGCCCTGCCAGTGCTCCCCCACACACAGCCAGGACTGTCAGTGCTCCCCCACACAGCCAGCACTGTCGGTGCTCCCCCACACAGCCAGCACTGTCAGTGCTCTCACCACATAGCCAGCACTGTCAGTGCTCCCCCACACAGCCAGCACTGCCAGTGCTCCCCACACAGCCAGCACTGTCAGTGCTCCCCCGCACAGCCAGCACTGTCAGTGCTCCCCCACACAGCCAGCACTGCCAGTGCTCCCACCACACAGCCAGCAGTGTCAGTGCTCCCCCCACACAGCCAGCACTGTCAGTGCTCCCCCCACACAGACAGCACTGTCAGTGCACCCACCACACAGCCAGCACTGTCAGTGCTCCCCCACACAGCCAGCACTGTCAGTGCTCCAACCACACAGCCAGCACTGTCAGTGCTCCCCCCACACAGCCAGCACTGTCAGTGCTCCCTCCACACAGCCAGCACTGTCACTGCTCCCCCACACAGCCAGCACTGTCAGTGCTCCCACCACACAGTCAGCACTGTCAGTGCTCCCCACACAGCCAGCACTGTCAGTGCTCCCACCACACAGCCAGCACTGTCAGTGCACCCCCCACATAGCCAGCATTGTCAGTGCTCCCACGACACAGCCAGCACTGGCAGTGCTCCCCCACACTGCCAGCACTGTCAGTGCTCCCCCACACAGCCAGCACTGTCAGTGCTCCCCCCAAACAGCCAGCACTGTCAGTGCTCCCCACACAGCCAGCACTGTCAGTGCTCCCCCACAGAGCCAGCACTGTCAGCGCACCCCCACAGCCAGCACTGTTATTGCTCCACCGCACAGCCAGCACTGCCAGTGCTCCCTCCACACAGCTAGCACTGTCAGTGCTTCCACCACACAGCCAGCACTGTCAGTGCTCCCCCCACACAGCCAGCACTGTCAGTGCTCCCCCCACAGCCAGCACTGTCAGTGCTCCCCACACAGCCAGCACTGTCAGTGCTCCCCCACACAGCCAGCACTGTCAGTGCTCCCACCACACAGCCAGCACTGTCAGTGCTCCCACCACACAGCCAGCACTGTCAGTGCTCCCCCACACTGCCAGCACTGTCAGTGCTCCCCACACAGCCAGCACTGCCAGTGCTCCCCACACACAGCCAGCACTGTCAGTGCTCCCCCCACACAGCCAGCACTGTCAGTGCTCCCCCACACAGCCAGCACTGTCAGTGCTCCCACCACACAGCCAGCACTGCCAGTGCTCCCTCCACACAGCCAGCACTGTCAGTGCTCCTCCCACACAGCCAGCACTGTCAGTGCTCCCACCACACATCCAGAACTGTCAGTGCTCCCCACACAGCAAGCACTGTCAGTGCTCCCACCACACAGCCAGAACTGTCAGTGCTCCCCCACACAGCCAGCACTGTCAGTCCTCCCCCCACACAGCCAGCACTGTCAGTGCTCCCATCACACAGCCAGAACTGTCAGTGCTCCACCCACACAGCTAGCACTGTCAGTGCTCCCACCACACAGCCAGCGCTGTCAGTGCTCCCCCACGCAGCCAGCACTGTCATTGCTTCCACCAGACAGCCAGCACTGTCAGTGCTCCCCCCACACAGCCAGCACTGTCAGTGCTCCCCCCACACAGCCAGCATTGCCAGTGCTCCCCCACACAGCCAGCACTGTCAGTGCTCCCCCCGCACAGCCAGCACTGTCAGTGCTCCCCCCACACAGCCAGCACTGTCAGTGCTCCCCCCCACACAGCCAGCATTGCCAGTGCTCCCCCACACAGCCAGCACTGTCAGAGTTCCCGCCACACAGCCAGCACTGTCAGTCCTCCCCCACACAGCCAGGACTGTCAGTGTTCCCACCACAGCCAGCACTGCCAGTGCTCCCCACACAGCCAGCACTGTCAGTGCTCCCACCAGACAGCCAGCGCTGTCAGTGCTCCCCCAACACAGCCAGCACTGTCAGTGCTCCCCCACACAGCCAGCACTGTCAGTGCTCCCCCCACACAGCCAGCCCTGCCAGTGCTCCCTCCACACAGCCAGCACTGTCAGTGCTCCCCCCACACAGCCAGCACTACCCGTGCTCCCACCACACAGCCAGCACTGTCAGTGCTCCCACCACACAGCCAGCACTGTCAGTGCTCCCACCACACAGCCAGCACTGTCAGTGCTCCCCCGACACAGCCTGCACTGTCAGTGCTCCCCCACACAGCCAGCACTGTCAGTGCTCCCCACACACAGCCAGCACTGTCAGTGATCCCCCCACACAGCCATCACTGTCAGTGCTCCCACCACACAGCCAGCACTGTCAGTGCTCCCCCCACACAGGCAGCACTGTCAGTGCTCACCCCACACAGCCAGCACTGTCAGTGCTCCCCCCACACAGCCAGCACTGTCAGTGCTCGCGCACACAGCCAGCACTGTCAGTGCGGCCACCACACAGCCAGAACTGTCAGTGCTCCCAACACACAGCCAGCACTGTCAGTGCTCCCAACACACAGCCAGCACTGTCAATGCTCCCCCACACAGCCAGCACTGTCAGTGCTCCCACCACTCAGCCAGCACTGTCAGTGCTCCACCCACACAGCCAGCACTGTCAGTGCTCCCACCACCCAGCCAGCACTGTCAGTGCTCCACCCACACAGCCAGCACTGTCAGTGCTCCACCCACACAGCCAGCACTGTCAGTGCTCCCCCCACACAGCCAGCACTGTCAGTGCTCCCACCACACAGCCAGCACTGTCAGTGCTCCCACCACAAAGCCAGCACTGCCAGTGCTGCCCACACAGCCAGCACTGTCAGTGCTCCCCCGCACAGCCAGCACTGTCAGTGCTCCCACCACACAGGCAGCACTGTCAGTGCTCCCACCGCACAGCCAGCACTGCCAGTGCTCCCACCACACAGCCAGCACTGTCAGTGCTCCCACCACACAGCCAGCACTGTCAGTGCTCCAACCACACACAGCCAGCACTGTCAGTGACCCCCCACACAGCCAGCACTGTCAGTGCTCCCCACACACAGCCAGCACTGTCAGTGCTCCCACCACACAGCCAGCACTGTCAGTTCTCCCCCACACAGCCAGCACTGTCATTGCTCCCCCACACAGCCAGCACTGTCAGTGCTCCCCCCACACAGCCAGCACTGTCAGTGCTCCCCCACACTGCCAGCACTGTCAGTGCTCCCAGCACACAGCTAGCAGTGTCAGTGCTCCCACCACACAGCCAGCACTGTCCGTGCTCCCACCACAAGGCCAGCACTGTCAGTGCTCCCACCACACAGCCAGCACTGTCAGTGCTCCCACCACACAGCCAGCACTGTCAGTGCTCCCACCACACAGCCAGCACTGTCAGTGCGCCCCCCCCCCCCCACAGCCAGCACTGTCAGTGCTCCCCCGCACAGCCAGCACTGTCAGTGCTCCCCACACACCCAGCACTGTCAGTGCTCCCCACACACCCAGCACTGTCAGTGCTCCCCCCACACAGCCAGCACTGTCAGTGCTCCCCCACACAGCCGGCACTGGCAGTGCTCCCCCCACACAGCCAGCACTGTCAGTGCTCCCCCACACAGCCGGCACTGTCTGTGTTCCCCCCACACAGCCAGCACTGTCAGTGCTCCCCCACACAGCCAGCACTGTCAGTGCTCCCCCACACAGCCAGCACTGTCAGTGCTCTCACCACACAGCCAGCACTGTCAGTGCTCCACCCACACAGCCAGCACTGTCAGTGCACCCCCGCACAGCCAGCACATTCAGTGCTCCCCCACACAGCCAGCCCTGTCAGTGCTCCCCCCACACAGCCAGCACTGTCAGTGCACCCCCACACAGCCAGCACTGTCAGTGCTCCCCCGCACAGCCAGCACTGTCAGTGCTCCCCAACACAGCCAGCACTGTCTGTGCTCCCCCGCACAGCCAGCACTGTCAGTGCTCCACCCACACAGCCAGCACTGTCAGTGCTCCCACCACACAGCCAGCACTGTCAGTGCTCCACCCACACAGCCAGCACTGTCAGTGCTCCACCCACACAGCCAGCACTGTCAGTGCTCCCCCCACACAGCCAGCACTGTCAGTGCTCCCCCCACACAGCCAGCACTGTCAGTGCTCCCACCACACAGCCAGCACTGCCAGTGCTCCCCACACAGCCAGCACTGTCAGTGCTCCCCCGCACAGCCAACACTGTCAGTGCTCCCACCACACAGGCAGCACTGTCAGTGCTCCCACCGCACAGCCAGCAATGCCAGTGCTCCCACCACACAGCCAGCACTGTCAGTGCTCCCACCACACAGCCAGCACTGTCAGTGCTCCAACCACACACAGCCAGCACTGTCAGTGCTCCCACCACACAGCCAGCACTGTCAGGGACCCCCCACACAGCCAGCACTGTCAGTGCTCCCCCCACACAGCCAGCACTGTCAGTGCTCTCACCACACAGCCAGCACTGTCAGTGCTCCCACACACAGCCAGCTCTGTCAGTGCTCCCCCCACACAGCCAGCACTGTCTGTGCTCCCCCCACACAGCCAGCACTGTCAGTGCTCCCCCACACAGCCAGCACTGTCAATGCTCCCACCACACAGCCAGCACTGTCAGTTCTCCCCCACACAGCCAGCACTGTCAGTGCTCCCCCCACACAGCCAGCACTGTCAGTGCTCCCCCACACAGCCAGCACTGTCAGTGCTCCCCCAAACTGCCAGCACTGTCAGTGCTCCCAGCACACAGCCAGCAGTGTCAGTGCTCCCACCACACAGCCAGCACTGTCAGTGCTCCCACCACACAGCCAGCACTGTCAGTGCTCCCACCACACAGCCAGCACTGTCAGTGCTCCCACCACACAGCCAGCACTGTCAGTGCGCCCCCCCCCCCACAGCCAGCACTGTCAGTGCTCCCCCGCACAGCCAGCACTGTCAGTGCTCCCCACAGAGCCAGCACTGTCAGTGCTCCCCACACACCCAGCACTGTCAGTGCTCCCCCACACAGCCAGCACTGTCAGTGCTCCCCCACACAGCCGGCACTGGCAGTGCTCCCCCACACAGCCAGCACTGTCAGTGCTCCCCCACACAGCCGGCACTGTCTGTGTTCCCCCCACACAGCCAGCACTGTCAGTGCTCCCCCACACAGCCAGCTCTGTCAGTGCTCCCCACACAGCGAGAACTGTCAGTGCTCCCCCCACACAGCCAGCACTGTCCGTGCTCCCCCACACAGCCAGCACTGTCAGTGCTCCCCCCACACAGCCAGCACTGTCAGTGCTCCCCCACACAGCCAGCACTGCCAGTGGTCCCACCACACAGACAGCACTGTCAGTGCTCCCACCACACAGCCAGCACTGTCAGTGCTCCCCCACACAGCCAGCACTGTCAGTGCTCCCCGCACACAGCCAGCACTGTCAGTGCTCCCCCACACAGCCAGCACTGTCAGTGCTCCCCCCACACAGCCAGCACTGTCAGTGCTCCCACCACACAGCCAGCACTGTCAGTGCTCCCCCACACAGCCAGCACTGTCAGTGCTCCCCCCACTCAGCCAGCACTGCCAGTGCTCCCCCACACAGGCAGCACTGCCAGTGCTCCCACCACACAGCCAGCACTGTCAGTGCTCCCCACACAGCCAGCACTGTCAGTGCTACCCCCACACAGCCAGCACTGTCAGTGCTCCCCACACAGCCAGCACTGTCAGTGCTCCCCCCACACAGCCAGCACTGTCAGTGCTTCCCCCACACAGCCAGCACTGCCAGTGCTCCCCCACACAGCCAGCACTGCCAGTGCTCCCACCACACAGCCGGCACTGTCAGTGCTCCCCCCACACAGTCAGCACTGTCAGTGCTCCCCACACAGCCAGCACTGTCAGTGCTCCCACCACACATCCAGCACTGTCAGTGCTCCCCCCACACAGCCAGCACTGTCAGTGCTCCCACCACACAGTCAGCACTGTCAGTGCTCCCCCCACACAGCCAGCACTGTCAGTGCTCCCCCACATAGCCAGCACTGTCAGTGCTCTCCCCACACAGCCAGCACTGTCAGTGCTCCCACCACACAGCCAGCACTGTCAGTGCTCCCCCACACAGCCAGCACTGTCAGTGCTCCCACCACACAGCCAGCACTGTCAGTGCTCCCCCACACAGCCAGCACTGTCAGTGCTCCCCCCACACAGCCAGCACTGTCTCTGCTCCACCCACACAGCCAGCACTGTCAGTGCACCCCCACACAGCCAGCCCTGTCAGTGCTCCCCCCACACAGCCAGCACTGTCAGTGCTCCCCCACACAGCCAGCACTGTCAGTGCTCCCCGCACAGCCAGCACTGTATGTGCTCCCCAACACAGCCAGCACTGCCAGTGCTCCCCCGCACAGCCAGCACTGTCAGTGCTCCCCCGCACAGCCAGCACTGTCAGTGCTCCACCCACACAGCCAGCACTGTCAGTGCTCCCACCACACAGCCAGCACTGTCAGTCCTCCCACCACACAGCCAGCACTGCCAGTGGTCCCCCACACAGCCAGCACTGTCAGTGCTCCCCCGCACAGCCAGCACTGTCAGTGCTCCCACCACACAGGCAGCACTGTCAGCGCTCCCACCACACAGCCAGCACTGCCAGTGCTCCCACCACACAGCCAGCACTGTCAGTGCTCCCAACACACTGCCAGCACTGTCAGTGCTCCAACCACACACAGCCAGCACTATCAGTGCTCCCACCACACAGCCAGCACTGTCAGTGCTCGCCCACACAGCCAGCACTGTCAGTGCTCCACCCACACAGCCAGCACTGTCAGTGCACCCCCGCACAGCCAGCACATTCAGTGCTCCCCCACACAGCCAGCCCTGTCAGTGCTCCCCCCACACAGTCAGCACTGTCAGTGCTCCCCCAAACTGCCAGCACTGTCAGTGCTCCCAGCACACAGCCAGCAGTGTCAGTGCTCCCAACACACAGCCAGCACTGTCAGTGCTCCCACCACACAGCCAGCACTGTCAGTGCTCCCACCACACAGCCAGCACTGTCAGTGCTCCCACCACACAGCCAGCACTGTCATTGCTTCCACCAGACAGCCAGCACTGTCAGTGCTCCCCCCACACAGCCAGCACTGTCAGTGCTCCCCCCACACAGCCAGCATTGCCAGTGCTCCCCCACACAGCCAGCACTGTCAGTGCTCCCCCCGCACAGCCAGCACTGTCAGTGCTCCCCCCACACAGCCAGCACTGTCAGTGCTCCCCCCCACACAGCCAGCATTGCCAGTGCTCCCCCACACAGCCAGCACTGTCAGAGTTCCCGCCACACAGCCAGCACTGTCAGTCCTCCCCCACACAGCCAGGACTGTCAGTGTTCCCACCACAGCCAGCACTGCCAGTGCTCCCCACACAGCCAGCACTGTCAGTGCTCCCACCAGACAGCCAGCGCTGTCAGTGCTCCCCCAACACAGCCAGCACTGTCAGTGCTCCCCCACACAGCCAGCACTGTCAGTGCTCCCCCCACACAGCCAGCCCTGCCAGTGCTCCCTCCACACAGCCAGCACTGTCAGTGCTCCCCCCACACAGCCAGCACTACCCGTGCTCCCACCACACAGCCAGCACTGTCAGTGCTCCCACCACACAGCCAGCACTGTCAGTGCTCCCACCACACAGCCAGCACTGTCAGTGCTCCCCCGACACAGCCTGCACTGTCAGTGCTCCCCCACACAGCCAGCACTGTCAGTGCTCCCCACACACAGCCAGCACTGTCAGTGATCCCCCCACACAGCCATCACTGTCAGTGCTCCCCCCACACAGCCAGCACTGTCAGTGCACCCCCACACAGCCAGCACTGTCAGTGCTCCCCCGCACAGCCAGCACTGTCAGTGCTCCCCAACACAGCCAGCACTGTCTGTGCTCCCCCGCACAGCCAGCACTGTCAGTGCTCCACCCACACAGCCAGCACTGTCAGTGCTCCCACCACACAGCCAGCACTGTCAGTGCTCCACCCACACAGCCAGCACTGTCAGTGCTCCACCCACACAGCCAGCACTGTCAGTGCTCCCCCCACACAGCCAGCACTGTCAGTGCTCCCCCCACACAGCCATCACTGTCAGTGCTCCCACCACACAGCCAGCACTGTCAGTGCTCCCACCACACAGCCAGCACTGCCAGTGCTCCCCACACAGCCAGCACTGTCAGTGCTCCCCCGCACAGCCAACACTGTCAGTGCTCCCACCACACAGGCAGCACTGTCAGTGCTCCCACCGCACAGCCAGCACTGCCAGTGCTCCCACCACACAGCCAGCACTGTCAGTGCTCCCACCACACAGCCAGCACTGTCAGTGCTCCCCCCAAACAGCCAGCACTGTCAGTGCTCCCCCCACACAGCCAGCACTGTCAGTGCGCCCCACACACAGCCAGCACTGTCAGTGCTCCCCCACGCAGCCAGCACTGTCAGTGCTCCCCCCCCACACAGCCAGCACTGTCAGTGCTCCCCCCACACAGCGAGCACTGTCAGTGCTCCCCCCACACAGCCAGCACTGGCAGTGCTCCCACCACACAGCCAGCACTGTCAGTGCTCCCACCACACAGCCAGCACTGACAGGGCTCCCCCCACACAGCCAGCCCTGCCAGTGCTCCCCCACACACAGCCAGGACTGTCAGTGCTCCCCCACACAGCCAGCACTGTCGGTGCTCCCCCACACAGCCAGCACTGTCAGTGCTCTCACCACATAGCCAGCACTGTCAGTGCTCCCCCACACAGCCAGCACTGCCAGTGCTCCCCACACAGCCAGCACTGTCAGTGCTCCCCCACACAGCCAGCACTGCCAGTGCTCCCCCCACACAGCCAGCACTGTCAGTGCGCCCCACACACAGCCAGCACTGTCAGTGCTCCCCCACGCAGCCAGCACTGTCAGTGCTCCCCCCCCACACAGCCAGCACTGTCAGTGCTCCCCCCACACAGCGAGCACTGTCAGTGCTCCCCCCACACAGCCAGCACTGGCAGTGCTCCCACCACACAGCCAGCACTGTCAGTGCTCCCACCACACAGCCAGCACTGACAGGGCTCCCCCCACACAGCCAGCCCTGCCAGTGCTCCCCCACACACAGCCAGGACTGTCAGTGCTCCCCCACACAGCCAGCACTGTCGGTGCTCCCCCACACAGCCAGCACTGTCAGTGCTCTCACCACATAGCCAGCACTGTCAGTGCTCCCCCACACAGCCAGCACTGCCAGTGCTCCCCACACAGCCAGCACTGTCAGTGCTCCCCCGCACAGCCAGCACTGTCAGTGCTCCCCCACACAGCCAGCACTGCCAGTGCTCCCACCACACAGCCAGCAGTGTCAGTGCTCCCCCCACACAGCCAGCACTGTCAGTGCTCCCCCCACACAGACAGCACTGTCAGTGCACCCACCACACAGCCAGCACTGTCAGTGCTCCCCCACACAGCCAGCACTGTCAGTGCTCCAACCACACAGCCAGCACTGTCAGTGCTCCCCCCACACAGCCAGCACTGTCAGTGCTCCCTCCACACAGCCAGCACTGTCACTGCTCCCCCACACAGCCAGCACTGTCAGTGCTCCCACCACACAGTCAGCACTGTCAGTGCTCCCCACACAGCCAGCACTGTCAGTGCTCCCACCACACAGCCAGCACTGTCAGTGCACCCCCCACATAGCCAGCATTGTCAGTGCTCCCACGACACAGCCAGCACTGGCAGTGCTCCCCCACACTGCCAGCACTGTCAGTGCTCCCCCACACAGCCAGCACTGTCAGTGCTCCCCCCAAACAGCCAGCACTGTCAGTGCTCCCCACACAGCCAGCACTGTCAGTGCTCCCCCACAGAGCCAGCACTGTCAGCGCACCCCCACAGCCAGCACTGTTATTGCTCCACCGCACAGCCAGCACTGCCAGTGCTCCCTCCACACAGCTAGCACTGTCAGTGCTTCCACCACACAGCCAGCACTGTCAGTGCTCCCCCCACACAGCCAGCACTGTCAGTGCTCCCCCCACAGCCAGCACTGTCAGTGCTCCCCACACAGCCAGCACTGTCAGTGCTCCCCCACACAGCCAGCACTGTCAGTGCTCCCACCACACAGCCAGCACTGTCAGTGCTCCCACCACACAGCCAGCACTGTCAGTGCTCCCCCACACTGCCAGCACTGTCAGTGCTCCCCACACAGCCAGCACTGCCAGTGCTCCCCACACACAGCCAGCACTGTCAGTGCTCCCCCCACACAGCCAGCACTGTCAGTGCTCCCCCACACAGCCAGCACTGTCAGTGCTCCCACCACACAGCCAGCACTGCCAGTGCTCCCTCCACACAGCCAGCACTGTCAGTGCTCCTCCCACACAGCCAGCACTGTCAGTGCTCCCACCACACATCCAGAACTGTCAGTGCTCCCCACACAGCAAGCACTGTCAGTGCTCCCACCACACAGCCAGAACTGTCAGTGCTCCCCCACACAGCCAGCACTGTCAGTCCTCCCCCCACACAGCCAGCACTGTCAGTGCTCCCATCACACAGCCAGAACTGTCAGTGCTCCACCCACACAGCTAGCACTGTCAGTGCTCCCACCACACAGCCAGCGCTGTCAGTGCTCCCCCACGCAGCCAGCACTGTCATTGCTTCCACCAGACAGCCAGCACTGTCAGTGCTCCCCCCACACAGCCAGCACTGTCAGTGCTCCCCCCACACAGCCAGCATTGCCAGTGCTCCCCCACACAGCCAGCACTGTCAGTGCTCCCCCCGCACAGCCAGCACTGTCAGTGCTCCCCCCACACAGCCAGCACTGTCAGTGCTCCCCCCCACACAGCCAGCATTGCCAGTGCTCCCCCACACAGCCAGCACTGTCAGAGTTCCCGCCACACAGCCAGCACTGTCAGTCCTCCCCCACACAGCCAGGACTGTCAGTGTTCCCACCACAGCCAGCACTGCCAGTGCTCCCCACACAGCCAGCACTGTCAGTGCTCCCACCAGACAGCCAGCGCTGTCAGTGCTCCCCCAACACAGCCAGCACTGTCAGTGCTCCCCCACACAGCCAGCACTGTCAGTGCTCCCCCCACACAGCCAGCCCTGCCAGTGCTCCCTCCACACAGCCAGCACTGTCAGTGCTCCCCCCACACAGCCAGCACTACCCGTGCTCCCACCACACAGCCAGCACTGTCAGTGCTCCCACCACACAGCCAGCACTGTCAGTGCTCCCACCACACAGCCAGCACTGTCAGTGCTCCCCCGACACAGCCTGCACTGTCAGTGCTCCCCCACACAGCCAGCACTGTCAGTGCTCCCCACACACAGCCAGCACTGTCAGTGATCCCCCCACACAGCCATCACTGTCAGTGCTCCCACCACACAGCCAGCACTGTCAGTGCTCCCCCCACACAGGCAGCACTGTCAGTGCTCACCCCACACAGCCAGCACTGTCAGTGCTCCCCCCACACAGCCAGCACTGTCAGTGCTCGCGCACACAGCCAGCACTGTCAGTGCGGCCACCACACAGCCAGAACTGTCAGTGCTCCCAACACACAGCCAGCACTGTCAGTGCTCCCAACACACAGCCAGCACTGTCAATGCTCCCCCACACAGCCAGCACTGTCAGTGCTCCCACCACTCAGCCAGCACTGTCAGTGCTCCACCCACACAGCCAGCACTGTCAGTGCTCCCACCACCCAGCCAGCACTGTCAGTGCTCCACCCACACAGCCAGCACTGTCAGTGCTCCACCCACACAGCCAGCACTGTCAGTGCTCCCCCCACACAGCCAGCACTGTCAGTGCTCCCACCACACAGCCAGCACTGTCAGTGCTCCCACCACAAAGCCAGCACTGCCAGTGCTGCCCACACAGCCAGCACTGTCAGTGCTCCCCCGCACAGCCAGCACTGTCAGTGCTCCCACCACACAGGCAGCACTGTCAGTGCTCCCACCGCACAGCCAGCACTGCCAGTGCTCCCACCACACAGCCAGCACTGTCAGTGCTCCCACCACACAGCCAGCACTGTCAGTGCTCCAACCACACACAGCCAGCACTGTCAGTGACCCCCCACACAGCCAGCACTGTCAGTGCTCCCCACACACAGCCAGCACTGTCAGTGCTCCCACCACACAGCCAGCACTGTCAGTTCTCCCCCACACAGCCAGCACTGTCATTGCTCCCCCACACAGCCAGCACTGTCAGTGCTCCCCCCACACAGCCAGCACTGTCAGTGCTCCCCCACACTGCCAGCACTGTCAGTGCTCCCAGCACACAGCTAGCAGTGTCAGTGCTCCCACCACACAGCCAGCACTGTCCGTGCTCCCACCACAAGGCCAGCACTGTCAGTGCTCCCACCACACAGCCAGCACTGTCAGTGCTCCCACCACACAGCCAGCACTGTCAGTGCTCCCACCACACAGCCAGCACTGTCAGTGCGCCCCCCCCCCCCCACAGCCAGCACTGTCAGTGCTCCCCCGCACAGCCAGCACTGTCAGTGCTCCCCACACACCCAGCACTGTCAGTGCTCCCCACACACCCAGCACTGTCAGTGCTCCCCCCACACAGCCAGCACTGTCAGTGCTCCCCCACACAGCCGGCACTGGCAGTGCTCCCCCCACACAGCCAGCACTGTCAGTGCTCCCCCACACAGCCGGCACTGTCTGTGTTCCCCCCACACAGCCAGCACTGTCAGTGCTCCCCCACACAGCCAGCACTGTCAGTGCTCCCCCACACAGCCAGCACTGTCAGTGCTCTCACCACACAGCCAGCACTGTCAGTGCTCCACCCACACAGCCAGCACTGTCAGTGCACCCCCGCACAGCCAGCACATTCAGTGCTCCCCCACACAGCCAGCCCTGTCAGTGCTCCCCCCACACAGCCAGCACTGTCAGTGCACCCCCACACAGCCAGCACTGTCAGTGCTCCCCCGCACAGCCAGCACTGTCAGTGCTCCCCAACACAGCCAGCACTGTCTGTGCTCCCCCGCACAGCCAGCACTGTCAGTGCTCCACCCACACAGCCAGCACTGTCAGTGCTCCCACCACACAGCCAGCACTGTCAGTGCTCCACCCACACAGCCAGCACTGTCAGTGCTCCACCCACACAGCCAGCACTGTCAGTGCTCCCCCCACACAGCCAGCACTGTCAGTGCTCCCCCCACACAGCCAGCACTGTCAGTGCTCCCACCACACAGCCAGCACTGCCAGTGCTCCCCACACAGCCAGCACTGTCAGTGCTCCCCCGCACAGCCAACACTGTCAGTGCTCCCACCACACAGGCAGCACTGTCAGTGCTCCCACCGCACAGCCAGCACTGCCAGTGCTCCCACCACACAGCCAGCACTGTCAATGCTCCCACCACACAGCCAGCACTGTCAGTGCTCCAACCACACACAGCCAGCACTGTCAGTGCTCCCACCACACAGCCAGCACTGTCAGGGACCCCCCACACAGCCAGCACTGTCAGTGCTCCCCCCACACAGCCAGCACTGTCAGTGCTCTCACCACACAGCCAGCACTGTCAGTGCTCCCACACACAGCCAGCTCTGTCAGTGCTCCCCCCACACAGCCAGCACTGTCTGTGCTCCCCCCACACAGCCAGCACTGTCAGTGCTCCCCCACACAGCCAGCACTGTCAATGCTCCCACCACACAGCCAGCACTGTCAGTTCTCCCCCACACAGCCAGCACTGTCAGTGCTCCCCCCACACAGCCAGCACTGTCAGTGCTCCCCCACACAGCCAGCACTGTCAGTGCTCCCCCAAACTGCCAGCACTGTCAGTGCTCCCAGCACACAGCCAGCAGTGTCAGTGCTCCCACCACACAGCCAGCACTGTCAGTGCTCCCACCACACAGCCAGCACTGTCAGTGCTCCCACCACACAGCCAGCACTGTCAGTGCTCCCACCACACAGCCAGCACTGTCAGTGCGCCCCCCCCCCCACAGCCAGCACTGTCAGTGCTCCCCCGCACAGCCAGCACTGTCAGTGCTCCCCACAGAGCCAGCACTGTCAGTGCTCCCCACACACCCAGCACTGTCAGTGCTCCCCCACACAGCCAGCACTGTCAGTGCTCCCCCACACAGCCGGCACTGGCAGTGCTCCCCCACACAGCCAGCACTGTCAGTGCTCCCCCACACAGCCGGCACTGTCTGTGTTCCCCCCACACAGCCAGCACTGTCAGTGCTCCCCCACACAGCCAGCACTGTCAGTGCTCCCCACACAGCGAGAACTGTCAGTGCTCCCCCCACACAGCCAGCACTGTCCGTGCTCCCCCACACAGCCAGCACTGTCAGTGCTCCCCCCACACAGCCAGCACTGTCAGTGCTCCCCCACACAGCCAGCACTGCCAGTGGTCCCACCACACAGACAGCACTGTCAGTGCTCCCACCACACAGCCAGCACTGTCAGTGCTCCCCCACACAGCCAGCACTGTCAGTGCTCCCCGCACACAGCCAGCACTGTCAGTGCTCCCCCACACAGCCAGCACTGTCAGTGCTCCCCCCACACAGCCAGCACTGTCAGTGCTCCCACCACACAGCCAGCACTGTCAGTGCTCCCCCACACAGCCAGCACTGTCAGTGCTCCCCCCACTCAGCCAGCACTGCCAGTGCTCCCCCACACAGGCAGCACTGCCAGTGCTCCCACCACACAGCCAGCACTGTCAGTGCTCCCCACACAGCCAGCACTGTCAGTGCTACCCCCACACAGCCAGCACTGTCAGTGCTCCCCACACAGCCAGCACTGTCAGTGCTCCCCCCACACAGCCAGCACTGTCAGTGCTTCCCCCACACAGCCAGCACTGCCAGTGCTCCCCCACACAGCCAGCACTGCCAGTGCTCCCACCACACAGCCGGCACTGTCAGTGCTCCCCCCACACAGTCAGCACTGTCAGTGCTCCCCACACAGCCAGCACTGTCAGTGCTCCCACCACACATCCAGCACTGTCAGTGCTCCCCCCACACAGCCAGCACTGTCAGTGCTCCCACCACACAGTCAGCACTGTCAGTGCTCCCCCCACACAGCCAGCACTGTCAGTGCTCCCCCACATAGCCAGCACTGTCAGTGCTCTCCCCACACAGCCAGCACTGTCAGTGCTCCCACCACACAGCCAGCACTGTCAGTGCTCCCCCACACAGCCAGCACTGTCAGTGCTCCCACCACACAGCCAGCACTGTCAGTGCTCCCCCACACAGCCAGCACTGTCAGTGCTCCCCCCACACAGCCAGCACTGTCTCTGCTCCACCCACACAGCCAGCACTGTCAGTGCACCCCCACACAGCCAGCCCTGTCAGTGCTCCCCCCACACAGCCAGCACTGTCAGTGCTCCCCCACACAGCCAGCACTGTCAGTGCTCCCCGCACAGCCAGCACTGTATGTGCTCCCCAACACAGCCAGCACTGCCAGTGCTCCCCCGCACAGCCAGCACTGTCAGTGCTCCCCCGCACAGCCAGCACTGTCAGTGCTCCACCCACACAGCCAGCACTGTCAGTGCTCCCACCACACAGCCAGCACTGTCAGTCCTCCCACCACACAGCCAGCACTGCCAGTGGTCCCCCACACAGCCAGCACTGTCAGTGCTCCCCCGCACAGCCAGCACTGTCAGTGCTCCCACCACACAGGCAGCACTGTCAGCGCTCCCACCACACAGCCAGCACTGCCAGTGCTCCCACCACACAGCCAGCACTGTCAGTGCTCCCAACACACTGCCAGCACTGTCAGTGCTCCAACCACACACAGCCAGCACTATCAGTGCTCCCACCACACAGCCAGCACTGTCAGTGCTCGCCCACACAGCCAGCACTGTCAGTGCTCCACCCACACAGCCAGCACTGTCAGTGCACCCCCGCACAGCCAGCACATTCAGTGCTCCCCCACACAGCCAGCCCTGTCAGTGCTCCCCCCACACAGTCAGCACTGTCAGTGCTCCCCCAAACTGCCAGCACTGTCAGTGCTCCCAGCACACAGCCAGCAGTGTCAGTGCTCCCAACACACAGCCAGCACTGTCAGTGCTCCCACCACACAGCCAGCACTGTCAGTGCTCCCACCACACAGCCAGCACTGTCAGTGCTCCCACCACACAGCCAGCACTGTCAGTGCTCCCACCACACAGCCAGCACTGTCAGTGCGCCCCCCCCCCCACAGCCAGCACTGTCAGTGCTCCCCCGCACAGCCAGCACTGTCAGTGCTCCCCACACAGCCAGCACTGTCAGTGCTCCCCACACACCCAGCACTGTCAGTGCTCCCCCCACACAGCCAGCACTGTCAGTGCTCCCCCACACAGCCGGCACTGGCAGTGCTCCCCCACACAGCCAGCACTGTCAGTGCTCCCCCACACAGCCGGCACTGTCTGTGTTCCCCCCACCCAGCCAGCACTGTCAGTGCTCCCCCACACAGCCAGCACTGTCAGTGCTCCCCACACAGCCAGAACTGTCAGTGCTCCCACCACACAGCCAGCACTGTCAGTGCTCCCCCACACAGCCAGCACTGTCCGTGCTCCCCCACACAGCCAGCACTGTCAGTGCTCCCCCACACAGCCGGCACTGTCTGTGTTCCCCCCACACAGCCAGCACTGTCAGTGCTCCCCCACACAGCCAGCACTGTCAGTGCTCCCCCACACAGCCAGCACTGTCAGTGCTCTCACCACACAGCCAGCACTGTCAGTGCTCCACCCACACAGCCAGCACTGTCAGTGCACCCCCGCACAGCCAGCACATTCAGTGCTCCCCCACACAGCCAGCCCTGTCAGTGCTCCCCCCACACAGCCAGCACTGTCAGTGCACCCCCACACAGCCAGCACTGTCAGTGCTCCCCCGCACAGCCAGCACTGTCAGTGCTCCCCAACACAGCCAGCACTGTCTGTGCTCACCCGCACAGCCAGCACTGTCAGTGCTCCACCCACACAGCCAGCACTGTCAGTGCTCCCACCACACAGCCAGCACTGTCAGTGCTCCACCCACACAGCCAGCACTGTCAGTGCTCCACCCACACAGCCAGCACTGTCAGTGCTCCCCCCACACAGCCAGCACTGTCAGTGCTCCCCCCACACAGCCAGCACTGTCAGTGCTCCCACCACACAGCCAGCACTGTCAGTGCTCCCACCACACAGCCAGCACTGCCAGTGCTCCCCACACAGCCAGCACTGTCAGTGCTCCCCCGCACAGCCAATACTGTCAGTGCTCCCACCACACAGGCAGCACTGTCAGTGCTCCCACCGCACAGCCAGCACTGCCAGTGCTCCCACCACACAGCCAGCACTGTCAGTGCTCCCACCACACAGCCAGCACTGTCAGTGCTCCAACCACACACAGCCAGCACTGTCAGTGCTCCCACCACACAGCCAGCACTGTCAGTGACCCCCCACACAGCCAGCACTGTCAGTGCTCCCCCCACACAGCCAGCACTGTCAGTGCTCTCACCACACAGCCAGCACTGTCAGTGCTCCCACACACAGCCAGCTCTGTCAGTGCTCCCCCCACACAGCCAGCACTGTCTGTGCTCCCCCCACACAGCCAGCACTGTCAGTGCTCCCCCACACAGCCAGCACTGTCAATGCTCCCACCACACAGCCAGCACTGTCAGTTCTCCCCCACACAGCCAGCACTGTCAGTGCTCCCCCCACACAGCCAGCACTGTCAGTGCTCCCCCACACAGCCAGCACTGTCAGTGCTCCCCCAAACTGCCAGCACTGTCAGTGCTCCCAGCACACAGCCAGCAGTGTCAGTGCTCCCACCACACAGCCAGCACTGTCAGTGCTCCCACCACACAGCCAGCACTGTCAGTGCTCCCACCACACAGCCAGCACTGTCAGTGCTCCCACCACACAGCCAGCACTGTCAGTGCGCCCCCCCCCCCCACAGCCAGCACTGTCAGTGCTCCCCCGCACAGCCAGCACTGTCAGTGCTCCCCACAGAGCCAGCACTGTCAGTGCTCCCCACACACCCAGCACTGTCAGTGCTCCCCCCACACAGCCAGCACTGTCAGTGCTCCCCCACACAGCCGGCACTGGCAGTGCTCCCCCACACAGCCAGCACTGTCAGTGCTCCCCCACACAGCCGGCACTGTCTGTGTTCCCCCCACACAGCCAGCACTGTCAGTGCTCCCCCACACAGCCAGCACTGTCAGTGCTCCCCACACAGCGAGAACTGTCAGTGCTCCCCCCACACAGCCAGCACTGTCCGTGCTCCCCCACACAGCCAGCACTGTCAGTGCTCCCCCCACACAGCCAGCACTGTCAGTGCTCCCCCACACAGCCAGCACTGCCAGTGGTCCCACCACACAGACAGCACTGTCAGTGCTCCCACCACACAGCCAGCACTGTCAGTGCTCCCCCACACAGCCAGCACTGTCAGTGCTCCCCGCACACAGCCAGCACTGTCAGTGCTCCCCCACACAGCCAGCACTGTCAGTGCTCCCCCCACACAGCCAGCACTGTCAGTGCTCCCACCACACAGCCAGCACTGTCAGTGCTCCCCCACACAGCCAGCACTGTCAGTGCTCCCCCACTCAGCCAGCACTGCCAGTGCTCCCCCACACAGGCAGCACTGCCAGTGCTCCCACCACACAGCCAGCACTGTCAGTGCTCCCCACACAGCCAGCACTGTCAGTGCTACCCCCACACAGCCAGCACTGTCAGTGCTCCCCACACAGCCAGCACTGTCAGTGCTCCCCCCACACAGCCAGCACTGTCAGTGCTTCCCCCACACAGCCAGCACTGCCAGTGCTCCCCCACACAGCCAGCACTGCCAGTGCTCCCACCACACAGCCGGCACTGTCAGTGCTCCCCCCACACAGTCAGCACTGTCAGTGCTCCCCACACAGCCAGCACTGTCAGTGCTCCCACCACACATCCAGCACTGTCAGTGCTCCCCCCACACAGCCAGCACTGTCAGTGCTCCCACCACACAGTCAGCACTGTCAGTGCTCCCCCCACACAGCCAGCACTGTCAGTGCTCCCCCACATAGCCAGCACTGTCAGTGCTCTCCCCACACAGCCAGCACTGTCAGTGCTCCCACCACACAGCCAGCACTGTCAGTGCTCCCCCACACAGCCAGCACTGTCAGTGCTCCCACCACACAGCCAGCACTGTCAGTGCTCCCCCACACAGCCAGCACTGTCAGTGCTCCCCCCACACAGCCAGCACTGTCTCTGCTCCACCCACACAGCCAGCACTGTCAGTGCACCCCCACACAGCCAGCCCTGTCAGTGCTCCCCCCACACAGCCAGCACTGTCAGTGCTCCCCCACACAGCCAGCACTGTCAGTGCTCCCCCGCACAGCCAGCACTGTATGTGCTCCCCAACACAGCCAGCACTGCCAGTGCTCCCCCGCACAGCCAGCACTGTCAGTGCTCCCCCGCACAGCCAGCACTGTCAGTGCTCCACCCACACAGCCAGCACTGTCAGTGCTCCCACCACACAGCCAGCACTGTCAGTCCTCCCACCACACAGCCAGCACTGCCAGTGCTCCCCCACACAGCCAGCACTGTCAGTGCTCCCCCGCACAGCCAGCACTGTCAGTGCTCCCACCACACAGGCAGCACTGTCAGCGCTCCCACCACACAGCCAGCACTGCCAGTGCTCCCACCACACAGCCAGCACTGTCAGTGCTCCCAACACACTGCCAGCACTGTCAGTGCTCCAACCACACACAGCCAGCACTATCAGTGCTCCCACCACACAGCCAGCACTGTCAGTGCTCGCCCACACAGCCAGCACTGTCAGTGCTCCACCCACACAGCCAGCACTGTCAGTGCACCCCCGCACAGCCAGCACATTCAGTGCTCCCCCACACAGCCAGCCCTGTCAGTGCTCCCCCCACACAGTCAGCACTGTCAGTGCTCCCCCAAACTGCCAGCACTGTCAGTGCTCCCAGCACACAGCCAGCAGTGTCAGTGCTCCCAACACACAGCCAGCACTGTCAGTGCTCCCACCACACAGCCAGCACTGTCAGTGCTCCCACCACACAGCCAGCACTGTCAGTGCTCCCACCACACAGCCAGCACTGTCAGTGCTCCCACCACACAGCCAGCACTGTCAGTGCGCCCCCCCCCCCCACAGCCAGCACTGTCAGTGCTCCCCCGCACAGCCAGCACTGTCAGTGCTCCCCACACAGCCAGCACTGTCAGTGCTCCCCACACACCCAGCACTGTCAGTGCTCCCCCCACACAGCCAGCACTGTCAGTGCTCCCCCACACAGCCGGCACTGGCAGTGCTCCCCCACACAGCCAGCACTGTCAGTGCTCCCCACACAGCCGGCACTGTCTGTGTTCCCCCCACCCAGCCAGCACTGTCAGTGCTCCCCCACACAGCCAGCACTGTCAGTGCTCCCCACACAGCCAGAACTGTCAGTGCTCCCACCACACAGCCAGCACTGTCAGTGCTCCCCCACACAGCCAGCACTGTCCGTGCTCCCCCACACAGCCAGCACTGTCAGTGCTCCCCGCACACAGCCAGCACTGTCAGTGCTCCCCCACACAGCCAGCACTGTCAGTGCTCCCCCCACACAGCCAGCACTGTCAGTGCTCCCACCACACAGCCAGCACTGTCAGTGCTCCCCCACACAGCCAGCACTGTCAGTGCTCCCCCCACTCAGCCAGCACTGCCAGTGCTCCCCCACACAGGCAGCACTGCCAGTGCTCCCACCACACAGCCAGCACTGTCAGTGCTCCCCACACAGCCAGCACTGTCAGTGCTACCCCCACACAGCCAGCACTGTCTGTGCTCCCCACACAGCCAGCACTGTCAGTGCTCCCCCCACACAGCCAGCACTGTCAGTGCTTCCCCCACACAGCCAGCACTGCCAGTGCTCCCCCACACAGCCAGCACTGCCAGTGCTCCCACCACACAGCCGGCACTGTCAGTGCTCCCCCCACACAGCCAGCACTGTCAGTGCTCCCCACACAGCCAGCACTGTCTGTGCTCCCACCACACATCCAGCACTGTCAGTGCTCCCCCACACAGCCAGCACTGTCAGTGCTCCCACCACACAGTCAGCACTGTCAGTGCTCCCCCCACACAGCCAGCACTGTCAGTGCTCCCCCACATAGCCAGCACTGTCAGTGCTCTCCCCACACAGCCAGCACTGTCAGTGCTCCCACCACACAGCCAGCACTGTCAGTGCTCCCCCACACAGCCAGCACTGTCAGTGCTCCCACCACACAGCCAGCACTGTCAGTGCTCCCCCACACAGCCAGCACTGTCAGTGCTCCCCCCACACAGCCAGCACTGTCTCTGCTCCACCCACACAGCCAGCACTGTCAGTGCACCCCCGCACAGCCAGCACTGTCAGTGCTCCCCCACACAGCCAGCCCTGTCAGTGCTCCCCCCACACAGCCAGCACTGTCAGTGCTCCCCCACACAGCCAGCACTGTCAGTGCTCCCCCGCACAGCCAGCACTGTATGTGCTCCCCAACACAGCCAGCACTGTCAGTGCTCCCCCGCACAGCCAGCACTGTCAGTGCTCCCCCGCACAGCCAGCACTGTCAGTGCTCCACCCACACAGCCAGCACTGTCAGTGCTCCCACCACACAGCCAGCACTGTCAGTCCTCCCACCACACAGCCAGCACTGACAGTGCTCCCCCACACAGCCAGCACTGTCAGTGCTCCCCCGCACAGCCAGCACTGTCAGTGCTCCCACCACACAGGCAGCACTGTCAGCGCTCCCACCACACAGCCAGCACTGCCAGTGCTCCCACCACACAGCCAGCACTGTCAGTGCTCCCAACACACTGCCAGCACTGTCAGTGCTCCAACCACACACAGCCAGCACTGTCAGTGCTCCCACCACACAGCCAGCACTGTCAGTGCTCGCCCACACAGCCAGCACTGTCAGTGCTCCACCTACACAGCCAGCACTGTCAGTGCACCCCCGCACAGCCAGCACATTCAGTGCTCCCCCACACAGCCAGCCCTGTCACTGCTCCCCCCACACAGTCAGCACTGTCAGTGCTCCCCCACACAGCCAGCACTGTCAGTGCTCCCCCGCACAGCCAGCACTGTCAGTGCTCCCCAACACAGCCAGCGCTGTCAGTGCTCCCCCGCACAGCCAGCACTGTCAGTGCTCCACCCACACAGCCAGCACTGTCAGTGCTCCCACCACACAGCCAGCACTGTCAGTGCTCCCCCACACAGCCAGCACTGTCAGTGCTCCCCCCACTCAGCCAGCACTGCCAGTGCTCCCCCACACAGGCAGCACTGCCAGTGCTCCCACCACACAGCCAGCACTGTCAGTGCTCCCCACACAGCCAGCACTGTCAGTGCTACCCCCACACAGCCAGCACTGTCTGTGCTCCCCACACAGCCAGCACTGTCAGTGCTCCCCCCACACAGCCAGCACTGTCAGTGCTTCCCCCACACAGCCAGCACTGCCAGTGCTCCCCACACAGCCAGCACTGCCAGTGCTCCCACCACACAGCCGGCACTGTCAGTGCTCCCCCCACACAGCCAGCACTGTCAGTGCTCCCCACACAGCCAGCACTGTCAGTGCTCCCACCACACATCCAGCACTGTCAGTGCTCCCCCACACAGCCAGCACTGTCAGTGCTCCCACCACACAGTCAGCACTGTCAGTGCTCCCCCCACACAGCCAGCACTGTCAGTGCTCCCCCACATAGCCAGCACTGTCAGTGCTCTCCCCACACAGCCAGCACTGTCAGTGCTCCCACCACACAGCCAGCACTGTCAGTGCTCCCCCACACAGCCAGCACTGTCAGTGCTCCCACCACACAGCCAGCACTGTCAGTGCTCCCCCACACAGCCAGCACTGTCAGTGCTCCCCCACACAGCCAGCACTGTCTCTGCTCCACCCACACAGCCAGCACTGTCAGTGCACCCCCGCACAGCCAGCACTGTCAGTGCTCCCCCACACAGCCAGCCCTGTCAGTGCTCCCCCCACACAGCCAGCACTGTCAGTGCTCCCCCACACAGCCAGCACTGTCAGTGCTCCCCCGCACAGCCAGCACTGTCAGTGCTCCCAACACACTGCCAGCACTGTCAGTGCTCCAACCACACACAGCCAGCACTGTCAGTGCTCCCACCACACAGCCAGCACTGTCAGTGCTCGCCCACACAGCCAGCACTGTCAGTGCTCCACCCACACAGCCAGCACTGTCAGTGCACCCCCGCACAGCCAGCACATTCAGTGCTCCCCCGCACAGCCAGCACTGTCAGTGCTCCCCAACACAGCCAGCGCTGTCAGTGCTCCCCCGCACAGCCAGCACTGTCAGTGCTCCACCCACACAGCCAGCACTGTCAGTGCTCCCACCACACAGCCAGCACTGTCAGTGCTCCACCCACACAGCCAGCACTGTCAGTGCTCCACCCACACAGCCAGCACTGTCAGTGCTCCCCCCACACAGCCAGCACTGTCAGTGCTCCCACCACACAGCCAGCACTGTCAGTGCTCCCACCACACAGCCAGCACTGCCAGTGCTCCCCACACAGCCAGCACTGTCAGTGCTCCCCCGCACAGCCAGCACTGTCAGTGCTCCCGCCACACAGGCAGCACTGTCAGTGCTCCCACCGCACAGCCAGCACTGCCAGTGCTCCCACCACACAGCCAGCACTGTCATGGCTCCCACCACACAGCCAGCACTGTCAGTGCTCCAACCACACACAGCCAGCACTGTCAGTGCTCCCACCACACAGCCAGCACTGTCAGTGACCCCCCACACAGCCAGCACTGTCAGTGCTCCCCCCACACAGCCAGCACTGTCAGTGCTCCCACCATACAGCCAGCACTGCCAGTGCTCCCCCACACAGCCAGCACTGTCAGTGCTCCCCACACAGCCAGAACTGTCAGTGCTCCCACCACACAGCCAGCACTGTCAGTGCACCCCCCACACAGCCAGCACTGTCCGTGCTCCTCCACACAGCCAGCACTGTGAGTGCTCCCCCCACACAGCCAGCACTGGCAGTGCTCCCCCCACACAGCCAGCACTGCCAGTGGTCCCACCACACAGCCAGCACTGTCCGTGCTCCTCCACACAGCCAGCACTGTGAGTGCTCCCCCCACACAGCCAGCACTGTCAGTGCTCCCACCACACAGCCAGCACTGTCAGTGCTCCCCCACACAGCCAGCACTGTCAGTGCTCCCCGCACACAGCCAGCACTGTCAGTGCTCCCCCACACAGCCAGCACTGTCAGTGCTCCCCCCACACAGCCAGCACTGTCAGTGCTCCCACCACACAGCCAGCACTGTCAGTGCTCCCCCACACAGCCAGCACTGTCAGTGCTCCCCCCACTCAGCCAGCACTGCCAGTGCTCCCCCACACAGCCAGCACTGCCAGTGCTCCCACCACACAGCCAGCACTGTCAGTGCTCCCCACACAGCCAGCACTGTCAGTGCTCCCCCCACACAGCCAGCACTGTCAGTGCTCCCCACACAGCCAGCACTGTCAGTGCTCCCCCCACACAGCCAGCACTGTCAGTGCTTCCCCCACACAGCCAGCACTGCCAGTGCTCCCCCACACAGCCAGCACTGCCAGTGCTCCCACCACACAGCCAGCACTGTCTGTGCTCCTCCCACACAGCCAGCACTGTCAGTGCTCCCCACACAGCCAGCACTGTCAGTGCTCCCACCACACATCCAGCACTGTCAGTGCTCCCCCCACACAGCCAGCACTCTCAGTGCTCCCACCACACAGCCAGCACTGTCAGTGCTCCCCCCACACAGCCAGCACTGTCAGTGCTCCCCCACATAGCCAGCACTGTCAGTGCTCTCCCCACACAGCCAGCACTGTCAGTGCTCCCACCACACAGCCAGCACTGTCAGTGCTCCACCCACACAGCCAGCACTGTCAGCGCTCCCACCACACAGCCAGCACTGTCAGTGCTCCACCCACACAGCCAGCACTGTCAGTGCTCCACCCACACAGCCAGCACTGTCAGTGCTCCCCCCACACAGCTAGCACTGTCAGTGCTCCCCCCACACAGCCAGCACTGTCAGTGCTCCCACCACACAGCCAGCACTGCCAGTGCTCCCCACACAGCCAGCACTGTCAGTGCTCCCCCGCACAGCCAGCACTGTCAGTGCTCCCACCACACAGGCAGCACTGTCAGCGCTCCCACCACACAGCCAGCACTGCCAGTGCTCCCACCACACAGCCAGCACTGTCAGTGCTCCCACCACACTGCCAGCACTGTCAGTGACCCCCCACACAGCCAGCACTGTCAGTGCTCGCCCACACAGCCAGCACTGTCAGTGCACCCCCACACAGCCAGCACTGTCAGTGCTCCCCCCACACAGCCAGCACTGTCAGTGACCCCCCACACAGCCAGCACTGTCAGTGCTCGCCCACACAGCCAGCACTGTCAGTGCTCCCCCACACAGCCAGCACTGTCAGTGCTCCCCCACACAGCCAGCACTGTCAGTGCTCCCCCACACTGCCAGCACTGTCAGTGCTCCCACCACACAGCCAGCACTGTCAGTGCTCCCACCACACAGCCAGCACTGTCAGTGCTCCCACCACACAGCCAGCACTGTCAGTGCTCCCACCACACAGCCAGTACTGTCAGTGCTCCCACCACACAGCCAGCACTGTCAGTGCTCCCACCACACTGCCAGCACTGTCAGTGCGCCCCCCCACAGCCAGCACTGTCAGTGCTCCGCACACAGCCAGCACTGTCAGTGCTCCCCCACACAGCCAGCACTGTCAGTGCTCCCACCACACAGCCAGCACTGTCAGTGCTCCCCCACACAGCCAGCACTGCCAGTGCTCCCACCACTCAGCCAGCACTGTCAGTGCTCCCCTCCACACAGCCAGCACTGTCAGTGCTCCCCCACAGAGCCAGCAATGTCAGTGCTCCCCCCACACAGCCAGCACTGTCAGTGCTCCCCACACAGCCAGCACTGTCAGTGCTTCCCCCACACAGCGAGCACTGTCAGTGCTTCCACCACACTGACAGCCCTGTCAGTGCTCCCCCACACAGCCAGCACTGTCAGTGCTCCCCCACACAGCCAGCACTGTCAGTGCTCCCACCACACAGTCAGCACTGTCAGTGCTCCCCCCAGACAGCCAGCCCTGTCAGTGCTCTCCACACACAGCCAGCACTGTCAGTGCTCCAACCACACAGCCAGCACTGTCAGTGCTCCCCCCCACACAGCCAGCACTGTCAGTGCTCCCCCGCACACCCAGCACTGTCAGTGCTCCCCACACAGCCAGCACTGTCCGTGCTCCCAACACACAGCCAGCACTGTCCGTGCTCCCAACACACAGCCAGTACTGTCAGTGCTCCCCCACACCCAGCCAGCACTGTCAGTGCTCCCCACACAGCCAGCACTGTCAGTGCTTCCCCATACAGCCAGCACTGTCAGTGCTCCCACACACAGCCAGCACTGTCTGTGCTCCCACCACACAGCCAGCACTGTCAGTGCTCCCCACTCACAGCTAGCACTGCCAGTGCTCCCCCACACAGCCAGCACTGTCAGTGCTCCCCCACACAGCCAGCACTGCCAGTGCTCCCACCACACAGCCAGCACTGTCAGTGCTCCCCTCCACACAGCCAGCACTGTCAGTGCTCCCCCACAGAGCCAGCACTGTCAGTGCTCCCCCCACACAGCCAGCACTGTCAGTGCTCCCCACACAGCCAGCACTGTCAGTGCTTCCCCCACACAGCGAGCACTGTCAGTGCTTCCACCACACTGACAGCCCTGTCAGTGCTCCCACCACACAGTCAGCACTGTCAGTGCTCCCCCACACAGCCAGCACTGTCAGTGCTGCCCCCACACAGTCAGCACTGTCAGTGCTCCCCCACACAGCCAGCACTGTCAGTGCTCCCACCACACAGCCAGCACTGTCAGTGCTCCCCCACACAGCCAGCACTGCCAGTGCTCCCACCACACAGGCAGCACTGTCAGTGCTCCCCACACAGCCAGCACTGTCAGTGCTCCCACCACACAGCCAGCACTGTCAGTGCTCCCCACACAGCCAGCACTGTCAGTGCTCCCCCCACACAGCCAGCCCTGTCAGTGCTCCCCCACACAGCCAGCACTGTCAGTGCTCCCCCACACAGCCAGCACTGTCAGTGCTCCCACCACACAGTCAGCACTGTCAGTGCTGCCCCCACACAGTCAGCACTGTCAGTGCTCCCCCACACAGCCAGCATGTCAGTGCTCCCCCACACGTTCACGACTGTCAGTGCTCGTCCACACAGCCAGCACTGTCAGTGCTCCCCCCACACGGCCAGCACTGTCAGTGCTCCCAACACACAGCCAGCACTGTCCGTGCTCCCAACACACAGCCAGCACTGTCAGTGCTCCCCCACACACAGCCAGCACTGTCAGTGCTCCCCACACAGCCAGCACTGTCAGTGCTCCCACCACACAGCCAGCACTGACAGTGCTCCCACCACACAGCCAGCACTGTCAGTGCTCCCACACACAGCCAGCACTGTCTGTGCTCCCACCACACAGCCAGCACTGTCAGTGCTCCCCACTCACAGCCAGCACTGCCAGTGCTCCCCCACACAGCCAGCACTGTCAGTGCTCCCACCACACAGCCAGCACTGTCATGGCTCCCACCACACAGCCAGCACTGTCAGTGCTCCAACCACACACAGCCAGCACTGTCAGTGCTCCCACCACACAGCCAGCACTGTCAGTGACCCCCCACACAGCCAGCACTGTCAGTGCTCCCCCCACACAGCCAGCACTGTCAGTGCTCCCACCATACAGCCAGCACTGCCAGTGCTCCCCCACACAGCCAGCACTGTCAGTGCTCCCCACACAGCCAGAACTGTCAGTGCTCCCACCACACAGCCAGCACTGTCAGTGCACCCCCCACACAGCCAGCACTGTCCGTGCTCCTCCACACAGCCAGCACTGTGAGTGCTCCCCCCACACAGCCAGCACTGGCAGTGCTCCCCCCACACAGCCAGCACTGCCAGTGGTCCCACCACACAGCCAGCACTGTCCGTGCTCCTCCACACAGCCAGCACTGTGAGTGCTCCCCCCACACAGCCAGCACTGTCAGTGCTCCCACCACACAGCCAGCACTGTCAGTGCTCCCCCACACAGCCAGCACTGTCAGTGCTCCCCGCACACAGCCAGCACTGTCAGTGCTCCCCCACACAGCCAGCACTGTCAGTGCTTCCCCCACACAGCGAGCACTGTCAGTGCTTCCACCACACTGACAGCCCTGTCAGTGCTCCCCCACACAGCCAGCACTGTCAGTGCTCCCACCACACAGTCAGCACTGTCAGTGCTGCCCCCACACAGCCAGCACTGTCAGTGCTCCCCCCACACGGCCAGCACTGTCAGTGCTCCCAACACACAGCCAGCACTGTCAGTGCTCCCAACACACAGCCAGCACTGTCAGTGCTCCCCCACACACAGCCAGCACTGTCAGTGCTCCCCACACAGCCAGCACTGTCAGTGCTTCCCCATACAGCCAGCACTGTCAGTGCTCCCACACACAGCCAGCACTGTCTGTGCTCCCACCACACAGCCAGCACTGTCAGTGCTCCCCACTCACAGCCAGCACTGCCAGTGCTCCCCCACACAGCCAGCACTGTCAGTGCTCCCACCACACAGCCAGCACTGTCATGGCTCCCACCACACAGCCAGCACTGTCAGTGCTCCAACCACACACAGCCAGCACTGTCAGTGCTCCCACCACACAGCCAGCACTGTCAGTTACCCCCCACACAGCCAGCACTGTCAGTGCTCCCCCCACACAGCCAGCACTGTCAGTGCTCCCACCATACAGCCAGCACTGCCAGTGCTCCCCCACACAGCCAGCACTGTCAGTGCTCCCCACACAGCCAGAACTGTCAGTGCTCCCACCACACAGCCAGCACTGTCAGTGCACCCCCCACACAGCCAGCACTGTCCGTGCTCCTCCACACAGCCAGCACTGTGAGTGCTCCCCCCACACAGCCAGCACTGGCAGTGCTCCCCCCACACAGCCAGCACTGCCAGTGGTCCCACCACACAGCCAGCACTGTCCGTGCTCCTCCACACAGCCAGCACTGTGAGTGCTCCCCCCACACAGCCAGCACTGTCAGTGCTCCCACCACACAGCCAGCACTGTCAGTGCTCCCCCACACAGCCAGCACTGTCAGTGCTCCCCGCACACAGCCAGCACTGTCAGTGCTCCCCCACACAGCCAGCACTGTCAGTGCTCCCCCCACACAGCCAGCACTGTCAGTGCTCCCACCACACAGCCAGCACTGTCAGTGCTCCCCCACACAGCCAGCACTGTCAGTGCTCCCCCCACTCAGCCAGCACTGCCAGTGCTCCCCCACACAGCCAGCACTGCCAGTGCTCCCACCACACAGCCAGCACTGTCAGTGCTCCCCACACAGCCAGCACTGTCAGTGCTCCCCCCACACAGCCAGCACTGTCAGTGCTCCCCACACAGCCAGCACTGTCAGTGCTCCCCCCACACAGCCAGCACTGTCAGTGCTTCCCCCACACAGCCAGCACTGCCAGTGCTCCCCCACACAGCCAGCACTGCCAGTGCTCCCACCACACAGCCAGCACTGTCTGTGCTCCTCCCACACAGCCAGCACTGTCAGTGCTCCCCACACAGCCAGCACTGTCCGTGCTCCCAACACACAGCCAGCACTGTCCGTGCTCCCAACACACAGCCAGTACTGTCAGTGCTCCCCCACACCCAGCCAGCACTGTCAGTGCTCCCCACACAGCCAGCACTGTCAGTGCTTCCCCATACAGCCAGCACTGTCAGTGCTGCCACACACAGCCAGCACTGTCTGTGCTCCCACCACACAGCCAGCACTGTCAGTGCTCCCCACTCACAGCTAGCACTGCCAGTGCTCCCCCACACAGCCAGCACTGTCAGTGCTCCCCCACACAGCCAGCACTGCCAGTGCTCCCATCACACTGACAGCCCTGTCAGTGCTCCCCCACACAGCCAGCACTGTCAGTGCTCCCCCACACAGCCAGCACTGTCAGTGCTCCCACCACACAGTCAGCACTGTCAGTGCTCCCCCCACACAGTCAGCACTGTCAGTGCTCCCCCACACAGCCAGCATGTCAGTGCTCCCCCACACGTTCACCACTGTCAGTGCTCGTCCACACAGCCAGCACTGTCAGTGCTCCCCCCACACAGCCAGCACTGTCAGTGCTCCCACCACACAGCCAGCACTGTCAGTGCTCCCCCACACAGTCAGCACTGTCAGTGCTCCGACCACACAGTCAGCACTGTCAGTGCTCCCCCCATACAGCCAGCACTGTCAGTGTTCCCCCACACAGCCAGCACTGTCAGTGCTCGCACCACACAGCCAGCACTGTCAGTGCTCCCCCCACACAGCCAGCACTGGCAGTGCTCCCACCACACAGCCAGCACTGTCAGTGCTCCCCCACACAGCCAGCACTGTCAGTGCTCCCCCACACAGCCAGCACTGTCAATGCTCTCCCCACACAGCCAGCACTGTCAGTGCTCCCACCACACAGCCAGCACTGTCAGTGCTCCCCCACACAGCCAGCACTGTCAGTGCTCCCACCACACAGCCAGCACTGTCAGTGCTCCCCCACACAGCCAGCACTGTCAGTGCTCCCCCCACACAGCCAGCACTGTCAGTGCTCCACCCACACAGCCAGCACTGTCAGTGCTCCCACCACACAGCCAGCACTGTCAGTGCTCCACCCACACAGCCAGCACTGTCAGTGCTCCCACCACACAGCCAGCACTGTCAGTGCTCCCACCACACAGGCAGCACTGTCAGTGCTCCCACCGCACAGCCAGCACTGCCAGTGCTCCCACCACACAGCCAGCACTGTCAGTGCTCCCACCACACAGCCAGCACTGTCAGTGCTCCAACCACACACAGCCAGCACTGTCAGTGCTCCCACCACACAGCCAGCACTGTCAGTGACCCCCCACACAGCCAGCACTGTCAGTGCTCCCCACACACAGCCAGCACTGTCAGTGCTCCCACCACACAGCCAGCACTGTCAATGCTCCCACCACACAGCCAGCACTGTCAGTTCTCCCCCACACAGCCAGCACTGTCATTGCTCCCCCACACAGCCAGCACTGTCAGTGCTCCCCCCACACAGCCAGCACTGTCAGTGCTCCCCCACACTGCCAGCACTGTCAGTGCTCCCAGCACACAGCCGGCAGTGTCAGTGCTCCCACCACACAGCCAGCACTGTCCGTGCTCCCACCACAAGGCCAGCACTGTCAGTGCTCTCACCACACAGCCAGCACTGTCAGTGCTCCCACCACACAGCCAGCACTGTCAGTGCTCCCACCACACAGCCAGCACTGTCAGTGCGCCCCCCCCCCCACAGCCAGCACTGTCAGTGCTCCCCCGCACAGCCAGCACTGTCAGTGCTCCCCACACAGCCAGCACTGTCAGTGCTCCCCACACACCCAGCACTGTCAGTGCTCCCCCCACACACCCAGCACTGTTAGTGCTCCCCCACACAGCCGGCACTGGCAGTGCTCCCCCCACACAGCCAGCACTGTCAGTGCTCCCCCACACAGCCGGCACTGTCTGTGTTCCCCCCACACAGCCAGCACTGTCAGTGCTCCCCCACACAGCCAGCACTGTCAGTGCTCCCCCACACAGCCAGCACTGTCAGTGCTGCCACCACACAGCCAGCAATGTCAGTGCTCCCCCACACAGCCAGCACTGTCAGTGCTCCCCCCACACAGCCAGCACTGTCAGTGCTCCACCCACACAGCCAGCACTGTCAGTGCACCCCCGCACAGCCAGCACATTCAGTGCTCCCCCACACAGCCAGCCCTTTCAGTGCTCCCCCCACACAGCCAGCACTGTCAGTGCTCCCCCACACAGCCAGCACTGTCAGTGCTCCCCCGCACAGCCAGCACTGTCAGTGCTCCCCAACACAGCCTGCCCTGTCTGTGCTCCCCCGCACAGCCAGCACTGTCAGTGCTCCACCCACACAGCCAGCACTGTCAGTGCTCCCGCCACACAGCCAGCACTGTCAGTGCTCCACCCACACAGCCAGCACTGTCAGTGCTCCACCCACACAGCCAGCACTGTCAGTGCTCCCCCCACACAGCCAGCACTGTCAGTGCTCCCACCACACAGCCAGCACTGTCAGTGCTCCCACCACACAGCCAGCACTGCCAGTGCTCCCCACACAGCCAGCACTGTCAGTGCTCCCCCGCACAGCCAGCACTGTCAGTGCTCCCACCACACAGGCAGCACTGTCAGTGCTCCCACCGCACAGCCAGCACTGCCAGTGCTCCCACCACACAGCCAGCACTGTCAGTGCTCCCACCACACAGCCAGCACTGTCAGTGCTCCAACCACACACAGCCAGCACTGTCAGTGCTCCCACCACACAGCCAGCACTGTCAGTGACCCCCCACACAGCCAGCACTGTCAGTGCTCCCACCACACAGCCAGCACTGTCAGTGCTCCCACCATACAGCCAGCACTGTCAGTGATCCCCACACACAGCCAGCTCTGTCAGTGCTCCCCCCACACAGCCAGCACTGTCTGTGCTCCCCCCACACAGCCAGCACTGTCAGTGCTCCCCCAAACTGCCAGCACTGTCAGTGCTCCCAGCACACAGCCAGCAGTGTCAGTGCTCCCACCACACAGCCAGCACTGTCAGTGCTCCCACCACACAGCCAGCACTGTCAGTGCTCCCACCACACAGCCAGCACTGTCAGTGCTCCCACCACACAGCCAGCACTGTCAGTGCTCTCACCACACAGCCAGCACTGTCAGTGCGCCCCCCCCCCCACAGCCAGCACTGTCAGTGCTCCCCCGCACAGCCAGCACTGTCAGTGCTCCCCACACAGCCAGCACTGTCAGTGCTCCCCCCACACAGCCAGCACTGTCAGTGCGCCCCACACAGCCGGCACTGGCAGTGCTCCCCACACAGCCAGCACTGTCAGTGCTCCCCCACACAGCCGGCACTGTCTGTATTCCCCCCACACAGCCAGCACTGTCAGTGCTCCCCCACACAGCCAGCACTGTCAGTGCTCCCCACACAGCCAGAACTGTCAGTGCTCCCACCACACAGCCAGCACTGTCAGTGCTCCCCCCACACAGCCAGCACTGTCCGTGCTCCACCACACAGCCAGCACTGTCAGTGCTCCCCCCACACAGCCAGCACTGTCAGTGCTCCCCCCACACAGCCAGCACTGTCAGTGCTCCCACCACACAGCCAGCACTGTCAGTGCTCCCCCACACAGCCAGCACTGTCAGTGCTCCCACCACACAGCCAGCACTGTCAGTGCTCCACCCACACAGCCAGCACTGTCAGTGCACCCCCGCACAGCCAGCACATTCAGTGCTCCCCCACACAGCCAGCCCTGTCAGTGCTCCCCCCACACAGCCAGCACTGTCAGTGCTCCCCCACACAGCCAGCACTGTCAGTGCTCCCCCGCACAGCCAGCAATGTCAGTGCTCCCCAACACAGCCAGCACTGTCTGTGCTCCCCCGCACAGCCAGCACTGTCAGTGCTCCACCCACACAGCCAGCACTGTCAGTGCTCCCACCACACAGCCAGCACTGTCAGTGCTCCACCCACACAGCCAGCACTGTCAGTGCTCCACCCACACAGCCAGCACTGTCAGTGCTCCCCCCACACAGCCAGCACTGTCAGTGCTCCCACCACACAGCCAGCACTGTCAGTGCTCCCACCACACAGCCAGCACTGCCAGTGCTCCCCACACAGCCAGCACTGTCAGTGCTCCCCCGCACAGCCAGCACTGTCAGTGCTCCCACCACACAGGCAGCACTGTCAGTGCTCCCACCGCACAGCCAGCACTGCCAGTGCTCCCACCACACAGCCAGCACTGTCAGTGCTCCCACCACACAGCCAGCACTGTCAGTGCTCCAACCACACACAGCCAGCACTGTCAGTGCTCCCACCACACAGCCAGCACTGTCAGTGACCCCCCACACAGCCAGCACTGTCAGTGCTCCCCCCACACAGCCAGCACTGTCAGTGCTCCCACCACACAGCCAGCACTGTCAGTGCTCCCCACACACAGCCACCTCTGTCAGTGCTCCCCCACACAGCCAGCACTGTCTGTGCTCCCCCCACACAGCCAGCACTGTCAGTGCTCCCCCCACACAGCCAGCCCTGTCAATGCTCCCACCACACAGCCAGCACTGTCAGTTCTCCCCCACACAGCCAGCACTGTCAGTGCTCCCCCCACACAGCCAGCACTGTCAGTGCTCCCCCACACAGCCAGCACTGTCAGTGCTCCCCCAAACTGCCAGCACTGTCAGTGCTCCCACCACACAGCCAGCACTGTCAGTGCTCCCCCAAACTGCCAGCACTGTCAGTGCTCCCAGCACACAGCCAGCAGTGTCAGTGCTCCCACCACACAGCCAGCACTGTCAGTGCTCCAACCACACACAGCCAGCACTGTCAGTGCTCCCACCACACAGCCAGCACTGTCAGTGACCCCCCACACAGCCAGCACTGTCAGTGCTCCCCCCACACAGCCAGCACTGTCAGTGCTCCCACCATACAGCCAGCACTGCCAGTGCTCCCCCACACAGCCAGCACTGTCAGTGCTCCCCACACAGCCAGAACTGTCAGTGCTCCCACCACACAGCCAGCACTGTCAGTGCACCCCCCACACAGCCAGCACTGTCCGTGCTCCTCCACACAGCCAGCACTGTGAGTGCTCCCCCCACACAGCCGGCACTGTCTGTGTTCCCCCCACACAGCCAGCACTGTCAGTGCTCCCCCACACAGCCAGCACTG
The DNA here is from genome assembly GCF_047496885.1 of Scyliorhinus torazame. Taxonomy (NCBI): domain Eukaryota; kingdom Metazoa; phylum Chordata; class Chondrichthyes; order Carcharhiniformes; family Scyliorhinidae; genus Scyliorhinus; species Scyliorhinus torazame. Next base: position 54,592 of record NW_027308054.1, on the reverse strand, counting down.
TCAGTGCTCCCCACACAGCCAGAACTGTCAGTGCTCCCACCACACAGCCAGCACTGTCAGTGCTCCCCCCACACAGCCAGCACTGTCCGTGCTCCCCCACACAGCCAGCACTGTCAGTGCTCCCCGCACACAGCCAGCACTGTCAGTGCTCCCCCACACAGCCAGCACTGTCAGTGCTCCCCCCACACAGCCAGCACTGTCAGTGCTCCCACCACACAGCCAGCACTGTCAGTGCTCCCCCACACAGCCAGCACTGTCAGTGCTCCCCCCACTCAGCCAGCACTGCCAGTGCTCCCCCACACAGCCAGCACTGCCAGTGCTCCCACCACACAGCCAGCACTGTCAGTGCTCCCCACACAGCCAGCACTGTCAGTGCTCCCCCCACACAGCCAGCACTGTCAGTGCTCCCCACACAGCCAGCACTGTCAGTGCTCCCCCCACACAGCCAGCACTGTCAGTGCTTCCCCCACACAGCCAGCACTGCCAGTGCTCCCCCACACAGCCAGCACTGCCAGTGCTCCCACCACACAGCCAGCACTGTCTGTGCTCCTCCCACACAGCCAGCACTGTCAGTGCTCCCCACACAGCCAGCACTGTCAGTGCTCCCACCACACATCCAGCACTGTCAGTGCTCCCCCCACACAGCCAGCACTGTCAGTGCTCCCACCACACAGCCAGCACTGTCAGTGCTCCCCCCACACAGCCAGCACTGTCAGTGCTCCCCCACATAGCCAGCACTGTCAGTGCTCTCCCCACACAGCCAGCACTGTCAGTGCTCCCACCACACAGCCAGCACTGTCAGTGCTCCACCCACACAGCCAGCACTGTCAGCGCTCCCACCACACAGCCAGCACTGTCAGTGCGCCACCCACACAGCCAGCACTGTCAGTGCTCCACCCACACAGCCAGCACTGTCAGTGCTCCCCCCACACAGCTAGCACTGTCAGTGCTCCCCCCACACAGCCAGCACTGTCAGTACTCCCACCACACAGCCAGCACTGCCAGTGCTCCCCACACAGCCAGCACTGCCAGTGCTCCCCCGCACAGCCAGCACTGTCAGTGCTCCCACCACACAGGCAGCACTGTCAGCGCTCCCACCACACAGCCAGCACTGCCAGTGCTCCCACCACACAGCCAGCACTGTCAGTGCTCCCACCACACTGCCAGCACTGTCAGTGACCCCCCACACAGCCAGCACTGTCAGTGCTCGCCCACACAGCCAGCACTGTCAGTGCACCCCCACACAGCCAGCACTGTCAGTGCTCCCCCACACAGCCAGCACTGTCAGTGCTCCCCCACACTGCCAGCACTGTCAGTGCTCCCACCACACAGCCAGCACTGTCAGTGCTCCCACCACACAGCCAGCACTGTCAGTGCTCCCACCACACAGCCAGCACTGTCAGTGCTCCCACCACACAGCCAGTACTGTCAGTGCTCCCACCACACAGCCAGCACTGTCAGTGCTCCCACCACACTGCCAGCACTGTCAGTGCGCCCCCCCACAGCCAGCACTGTCAGTGCTCCGCACACAGCCAGCACTGTCAGTGCTCCCCCACACAGCCAGCACTGTCAATGCTCCCACCACACAGCCAGCACTGTCAGTGCTCCCCCACACAGCCAGCACTGCCAGTGCTCCCACCACACAGCCAGCACTGTCAGTGCTCCCCTCCACACAGCCAGCACTGTCAGTGCTCCCCCACAGAGCCAGCACTGTCAGTGCTCCCCCCACACAGCCAGCACTGTCAGTGCTCCCCACACAGCCAGCACTGTCAGTGCTTCCCCCACACAGCGAGCACTGTCAGTGCTTCCACCACACTGACAGCCCTGTCAGTGCTCCCCCACACAGCCAGCACTGTCAGTGCTCCCCCACACAGCCAGCACTGTCAGTGCTCCCACCACACAGTCAGCACTGTCAGTGCTCCCCCCAGACAGCCAGCCCTGTCAGTGCTCTCCACACACAGCCAGCACTGTCAGTGCTCCAACCACACAGCCAGCACTGTCAGTGCTCCCCCCCCACACAGCCAGCACTGTCAGTGCTCCCCCGCACAGCCAGCACTGTCAGTGCTCCCCACACAGCCAGCACTGTCCGTGCTCCCAACACACAGCCAGCACTGTCCGTGCTCCCAACACACAGCCAGTACTGTCAGTGCTCCCCCACACCCAGCCAGCACTGTCAGTGCTCCCCACACAGCCAGCACTGTCAGTGCTTCCCCATACAGCCAGCACTGTCAGTGCTCCCACACACAGCCAGCACTGTCTGTGCTCCCACCACACAGCCAGCACTGTCAGTGCTCCCCACTCACAGCCAGCACTGCCAGTGCTCCCCCACACAGCCAGCACTGTCAGTGCTCCCCCACACAGCCAGCACTGCCAGTGCTCCCACCACACAGCCAGCACTGTCAGTGCTCCCCTCCACACAGCCAGCACTGTCAGTGCTCCCCCACAGAGCCAGCACTGTCAGTGCTCCCCCCACACAGCCAGCACTGTCAGTGCTCCCCACACAGCCAGCACTGTCAGTGCTTCCCCCACACAGCGAGCACTGTCAGTGCTTCCACCACACTGACAGCCCTGTCAGTGCTCCCCCACACAGCCAGCACTGTCAGTGCTCCCCCACACAGCTAGCACTGTCAGTGCTCCCACCACACAGTCAGCACTGTCAGTGCTGCCCCCACACAGTCAGCACTGTCAGTGCTCCCCCACACAGCCAGCACTGTCAGTGCTCCCACCACACAGCCAGCACTGTCAGTGCTCCCCCACACAGCCAGCACTGCCAGTGCTCCCACCACACAGCCAGCACTGTCAGTGCTCCCCTCCACACAGCCAGCACTGTCAGTGCTCCCCACACAGCCAGCACTGTCAGTGCTCCCCCACAGAGCCAGCACTGTCAGTGCTCCCCCACACAGCCAGCACTGTCAGTGCTCCCCACACAGCCAGCACTGTCAGTGCTTCCCCCACACAGCGAGCACTGTCAGTGCTTCCACCACACTGACAGCCCTGTCAGTGCTCCCCCACACAGCCAGCACTGTCAGTGCTCCCCCACACAGCCAGCACTGTCAGTGCTCCCACCACACAGCCAGCACTGTCAGTGCTCCCCCACACAGCCAGCATGTCAGTGCTCCCCCACACGTTCACCACTGTCAGTGCTCGTCCACACAGCCAGCACTGTCAGTGCTCCCCCACACGGCCAGCACTGTCAGTGCTCCCAACACACAGCCAGCACTGTCCGTGCTCCCAACACACAGCCAGCACTGTCAGTGCTCCCCCACACACAGCCAGCACTGTCAGTGCTCCCCACACAGCCAGCACTGTCAGTGCTTCCCCATACAGCCAGCACTGTCAGTGCTCCCACACACAGCCAGCACTGTCTGTGCTCCCACCACACAGCCAGCACTGTCAGTGCTCCCCACTCACAGCCAGCACTGCCAGTGCTCCCCCACACAGCCAGCACTGTCAGTGCTCCCCCCACACAGCCAGCACTGTCAGTGCTCCCCCACACAGCCAGCACTGTCAGTGCTCCCACCACACAGCCAGCACTGTCAGTGCTCCCCCACACAGCCAGCACTGCCAGTGCTCCCACCACACAGCCAGCACTGTCAGTGCTCCCCTCCACACAGCCAGCACTGTCAGCGCTCCCCCACAGAGCCAGCACTGTCAGTGCTCCCCCCACACAGCCAGCACTGTCAGTGCTCCCCACACAGCCAGCACTGTCAGTGCTTCCCCCACACAGCGAGCACTGTCAGTGCTTCCACCACACTGACAGCCCTGTCAGTGCTCCCCCACACAGCCAGCACTGTCAGTGCTCCCCCACACAGCCAGCACTGTCAGTGCTCCCACCACACAGTCAGCACTGTCAGTGCTCCCCCCACACAGTCAGCACTGTCAGTGCTCCCCCACACAGCCAGCATGTCAGTGCTCCCCCACACGTTCACCACTGTCAGTGCTCGTCCACACAGCCAGCACTGTCAGTGCTCCCCCCACACAGCCAGCACTGTCAGTGCTCCCACCACACAGCCAGCACTGTCAGTGCTCCCCCACACAGTCAGCACTGTCAGTGCTCCGACCACACAGTCAGCACTGTCAGTGCTCCCCCCATACAGCCAGCACTGTCAGTGTTCCCCCACACAGCCAGCACTGTCAGTGCTCGCACCACACAGCCAGCACTGTCAGTGCTCCCCCCGCACAGCCAGCACTGTCAGTGCTCCCACCACACAGCCAGCACTGTCAGTGCTTCCCCCACACAGCGAGCACTGTCAGTGCTTCCACCACACTGACAGCCCTGTCAGTGCTCCCCCACACAGCCAGCACTGTCAGTGCTCCCCCACACAGCCAGCACTGTCAGTGCTCCCACCACACAGTCAGCACTGTCAGTGCTCCCCCCACACAGTCAGCACTGTCAGTGCTCCCCCACACAGCCAGCATGTCAGTGCTCCCCCACACGTTCACCACTGTCAGTGCTCGTCCACACAGCCAGCACTGTCAGTGCTCCCCCCACACAGCCAGCACTGTCAGTGCTCCCACCACACAGCCAGCACTGTCAGTGCTCCCCCACACAGTCAGCACTGTCAGTGCTCCGACCACACAGTCAGCACTGTCAGTGCTCCCCCCATACAGCCAGCACTGTCAGTGTTCCCCCACACAGCCAGCACTGTCAGTGCTCGCACCACACAGCCAGCACTGTCAGTGCTCCCCCCACACAGCCAGCACTGGCAGTGCTCCCACCACACAGCCAGCACTGTCAGTGCTCCCCCACACAGCCAGCACTGTCAGTGCTCCCCCACACAGCCAGCACTGTCAATGCTCTCCCCACACAGCCAGCACTGTCAGTGCTCCCACCACACAGCCAGCACTGTCAGTGCTCCCCCACACAGCCAGCACTGTCAGTGCTCCCACCACACAGCCAGCACTGTCAGTGCTCCACCCACACAGCCAGCACTGTCAGTGCTCCCCCCACACAGCCAGCACTGTCAGTGCTCCACCCACACAGCCAGCACTGTCAGTGCTCCCACCACACAGCCAGCACTGTCAGTGCTCCACCCACACAGCCAGCACTGTCAGTGCTCCCACCACACAGCCAGCACTGTCAGTGCTCCCACCACACAGGCAGCACTGTCAGTGCTCCCACCGCACAGCCAGCACTGCCAGTGCTCCCACCACACAGCCAGCACTGTCAGTGCTCCCACCACACAGCCAGCACTGTCAGTGCTCCAACCACACACAGCCAGCACTGTCAGTGCTCCCACCACACAGCCAGCACTGTCAGTGACCCCCCACACAGCCAGCACTGTCAGTGCTCCCCACACACAGCCAGCACTGTCAGTGCTCCCACCACACAGCCAGCACTGTCAATGCTCCCACCACACAGCCAGCACTGTCAGTTCTCCCCCACACAGCCAGCACTGTCATTGCTCCCCCACACAGCCAGCACTGTCAGTGCTCCCCCACACAGCCAGCACTGTCAGTGCTCCCCCACACTGCCAGCACTGTCAGTGCTCCCAGCACACAGCCAGCAGTGTCAGTGCTCCCACCACACAGCCAGCACTGTCCGTGCTCCCACCACAAGGCCAGCACTGTCAGTGCTCTCACCACACAGCCAGCACTGTCAGTGCTCCCACCACACAGCCAGCACTGTCAGTGCTCCCACCACACAGCCAGCACTGTCAGTGCGCCCCCCCCCCCCCCACAGCCAGCACTGTCAGTGCTCCCCCGCACAGCCAGCACTGTCAGTGCTCCCCACACAGCCAGCACTGTCAGTGCTCCCCACACACCCAGCACTGTCAGTGCTCCCCCCACACACCCAGCACTGTCAGTGCTCCCCCACACAGCCGGCACTGGCAGTGCTCCCCCCACACAGCCAGCACTGTCAGTGCTCCCCCACACAGCCGGCACTGTCTGTGTTCCCCCCACACAGCCAGCACTGTCAGTGCTCCCCCACACAGCCAGCACTGTCAGTGCTCCCCCACACAGCCAGCACTGTCAGTGCTGCCACCACACAGCCAGCAATGTCAGTGCTCCCCCACACAGCCAGCACTGTCAGTGCTCCCCCCACACAGCCAGCACTGTCAGTGCTCCACCCACACAGCCAGCACTGTCAGTGCACCCCCGCACAGCCAGCACATTCAGTGCTCCCCCACACAGCCAGCCCTGTCAGTGCTCCCCCCACACAGCCAGCACTGTCAGTGCTCCCCCACACAGCCAGCACTGTCAGTGCTCCCCCGCACAGCCAGCACTGTCAGTGCTCCCCAACACAGCCAGCCCTGTCTGTGCTCCCCCGCACAGCCAGCACTGTCAGTGCTCCACCCACACAGCCAGCACTGTCAGTGCTCCCACCACACAGCCAGCACTGTCAGTGCTCCACCCACACAGCCAGCACTGTCAGTGCTCCACCCACACAGCCAGCACTGTCAGTGCTCCCCCCACACAGCCAGCACTGTCAGTGCTCCCACCACACAGCCAGCACTGTCAGTGCTCCCACCACACAGCCAGCACTGCCAGTGCTCCCCACACAGCCAGCACTGTCAGTGCTCCCCCGCACAGCCAGCACTGTCAGTGCTCCCACCACACAGGCAGCACTGTCAGTGCTCCCACCGCACAGCCAGCACTGCCAGTGCTCCCACCACACAGCCAGCACTGTCAGTGCTCCCACCACACAGCCAGCACTGTCAGTGCTCCAACCACACACAGCCAGCACTGTCAGTGCTCCCACCACACAGCCAGCACTGTCAGTGACCCCCCACACAGCCAGCACTGTCAGTGCTCCCACCACACAGCCAGCACTGTCAGTGCTCCCACCATACAGCCAGCACTGTCAGTGATCCCCACACACAGCCAGCTCTGTCAGTGCTCCCCCCACACAGCCAGCACTGTCTGTGCTCCCCCCACACAGCCAGCACTGTCAGTGCTCCCCCAAACTGCCAGCACTGTCAGTGCTCCCAGCACACAGCCAGCAGTGTCAGTGCTCCCACCACACAGCCAGCACTGTCAGTGCTCCCACCACACAGCCAGCACTGTCAGTGCTCCCACCACACAGCCAGCACTGTCAGTGCTCCCCCCACACAGCCAGCACTGTCAGTGCTCCCCCACACAGCCGGCACTGGCAGTGCTCCCCCCACACAGCCAGCACTGTCAGTGCTCCCCCACACAGCCGGGACTGTCTGTGTTCCCCCCACACAGCCAGCACTGTCAGTGCTCCCCCACACAGCCAGCACTGTCAGTGCTCCCCCACACAGCCAGCACTGTCAGTGCTGCCACCACACAGCCAGCAATGTCAGTGCTCCCCCACACAGCCAGCACTGTCAGTGCTCCCCCCACACAGCCAGCACTGTCAGTGCTCCACCCACACAGCCAGCACTGTCAGTGCACCCCCGCACAGCCAGCACATTCAGTGCTCCCCCACACAGCCAGCCCTGTCAGTGCTCCCCCCACACAGCCAGCACTGTCAGTGCTCCCCCACACAGCCAGCACTGTCAGTGCTCCCCCGCACAGCCAGCACTGTCAGTGCTCCCCAACACAGCCAGCCCTGTCTGTGCTCCCCCGCACAGCCAGCACTGTCAGTGCTCCACCCACACAGCCAGCACTGTCAGTGCTCCCACCACACAGCCAGCACTGTCAGTGCTCCACCCACACAGCCAGCACTGTCAGTGCTCCACCCACACAGCCAGCACTGTCAGTGCTCCCCCCACACAGCCAGCACTGTCAGTGCTCCCACCACACAGCCAGCACTGTCAGTGCTCCCACCACACAGCCAGCACTGCCAGTGCTCCCCACACAGCCAGCACTGTCAGTGCTCCCCCGCACAGCCAGCACTGTCAGTGCTCCCACCACACAGGCAGCACTGTCAGTGCTCCCACCGCACAGCCAGCACTGCCAGTGCTCCCACCACACAGCCAGCACTGTCAGTGCTCCCACCACACAGCCAGCACTGTCAGTGCTCCAACCACACACAGCCAGCACTGTCAGTGCTCCCACCACACAGCCAGCACTGTCAGTGACCCCCCACACAGCCAGCACTGTCAGTGCTCCCACCACACAGCCAGCACTGTCAGTGCTCCCACCATACAGCCAGCACTGTCAGTGATCCCCACACACAGCCAGCTCTGTCAGTGCTCCCCCCACACAGCCAGCACTGTCTGTGCTCCCCCCACACAGCCAGCACTGTCAGTGCTCCCCCAAACTGCCAGCACTGTCAGTGCTCCCAGCACACAGCCAGCAGTGTCAGTGCTCCCACCACACAGCCAGCACTGTCAGTGCTCCCACCACACAGCCAGCACTGTCAGTGCTCCCACCACACAGCCAGCACTGTCAGTGCTCCCCCCACACAGCCAGCACTGTCAGTGCTCCCCCACACAGCCGGCACTGGCAGTGCTCCCCACACAGCCAGCACTGTCAGTGCTCCCCCACACAGCCGGCACTGTCTGTGTTCCCCCCACACAGCCAGCACTGTCAGTGCTCCCCCACACAGCCAGCACTGTCAGTGCTCCCCACACAGCCAGAACTGTCAGTGCTCCCACCACACAGCCAGCACTGTCAGTGCTCCCCCCACACAGCCAGCACTGTCCGTGCTCCCCCACACAGCCAGCACTGTCAGTGCTCCCCCCACACAGCCAGCACTGTCAGTGCTCCCCCCACACAGCCAGCACTGTCAGTGCTCCCACCACACAGCCAGCACTGTCAGTGCTCCCCCACACAGCCAGCACTGTCAGTGCTCCCCCCACACAGCCAGCACTGTCAGTGCTCCACCCACACAGCCAGCACTGTCAGTGCACCCCCGCACAGCCAGCACATTCAGTGCTCCCCCACACAGCCAGCCCTGTCAGTGCTCCCCCCACACAGCCAGCACTGTCAGTGCTCCCCCACACAGCCAGCACTGTCAGTGCTCCCCCGCACAGCCAGCACTGTCAGTGCTCCCCAACACAGCCAGCACTGTCTGTGCTCCCCCGCACAGCCAGCACTGTCAGTGCTCCACCCACACAGCCAGCACTGTCAGTGCTCCCACCACACAGCCAGCACTGTCAGTGCTCCACCCACACAGCCAGCACTGTCAGTGCTCCACCCACACAGCCAGCACTGTCAGTGCTCCCCCCACACAGCCAGCACTGTCAGTGCTCCCACCACACAGCCAGCACTGTCAGTGCTCCCACCACACAGCCAGCACTGCCAGTGCTCCCCACACAGCCAGCACTGTCAGTGCTCCCCCGCACAGCCAGCACTGTCAGTGCTCCCACCACACAGGCAGCACTGTCAGTGCTCCCACCGCACAGCCAGCACTGCCAGTGCTCCCACCACACAGCCAGCACTGTCAGTGCTCCCACCACACAGCCAGCACTGTCAGTGCTCCAACCACACACAGCCAGCACTGTCAGTGCTCCCACCACACAGCCAGCACTGTCAGTGACCCCCCACACAGCCAGCACTGTCAGTGCTCCCCCCACACAGCCAGCACTGTCAGTGCTCCCACCACACAGCCAGCACTGTCAGTGCTCCCCACACACAGCCAGCTCTGTCAGTGCTCCCCCCACACAGCCAGCACTGTCTGTGCTCCCCCACACAGCCAGCACTGTCAGTGCTCCCCCCACACAGCCAGCCCTGTCAATGCTCCCACCACACAGCCAGCACTGTCAGTTCTCCCCCACACAGCCAGCACTGTCAGTGCTCCCCCCACACAGCCAGCACTGTCAGTGCTCCCCCACACAGCCAGCACTGTCAGTGCTCCCCCAAACTGCCAGCACTGTCAGTGCTCCCAGCACACAGCCAGCAGTGTCAGTGCTCCCACCACACAGCCAGCACTGTCAGTGCTCCCACCACACAGCCAGCACTGTCAGTGCTCCCACCACACAGCCAGCACTGTCAGTGCTCCCACCACACAGCCAGCACTGTCAGTGCTCCCACCACACAGCCAGCACTGTCAGTGCGCCCCCCCCCCCCCCCACAGCCAGCACTGTCAGTGCTCCCCCGCACAGCCAGCACTGTCAGTGCTCCCCACACAGCCAGCACTGTCAGTGCTCCCCACACACCCAGCACTGTCAGTGCTCCCCCCACACAGCCAGCACTGTCAGTGCTCCCCCACACAGCCGGCACTGGCAGTGCTCCCCCACACAGCCAGCACTGTCAGTGCTCCCCCACACAGCCGGCACTGTCTGTGTTCCCCCAACACAGCCAGCACTGTCAGTGCTCCCCCACACAGCCAGCACTGTCAGTGCTCCCCACACAGCCAGAACTGTCAGTGCTCCCACCACACAGCCAGCACTGTCAGTGCTCCCCCCACACAGCCAGCACTGTCCGTGCTCCCCCACACAGCCAGCACTGTCAGTGCTCCCCCCACACAGCCAGCACTGTCAGTGCTCCCCCCACACAGCCAGCACTGCCAGTGGTCCCACCACACAGACAGCACTGTCAGTGCTCCCACCACACAGCCAGCACTGTCAGTGCTCCCCCACACAGCCAGCACTGTCAGTGCTCCCCGCACACAGCCAGCACTGTCAGTGCTCCCCCACACAGCCAGCACTGTCAGTGCTCCCCCCACACAGCCAGCACTGTCAGTGCTCCCACCACACAGCCAGCACTGTCAGTGCTCCCCCACACAGCCAGCACTGTCAGTGCTCCCCCCACTCAGCCAGCACTGCCAGTGCTCCCCCACACAGGCAGCACTGCCAGTGCTCCCACCACACAGCCAGCACTGTCAGTGCTCCCCACACAGCCAGCACTGTCAGTGCTCCCCCCACACAGACAGCACTGTCAGTGCTCCCCACACAGCCAGCACTGTCAGTGCTCCCCCCACACAGCCAGCACTGTCAGTGCTTCCCCCACACAGCCAGCACTGCCAGTGCTCCCCCACACAGCCAGCACTGCCAGTGCTCCCACCACACAGCCAGCACTGTCAGTGCTCCCCCACACAGCCAGCACTGTCAGTGCTCCCCACACAGCCAGCACTGTCAGTGCTCCCACCACACATCCAGCACTGTCAGTGCTCCCCCACACAGCCAGCACTGTCAGTGCTCCCCCGCACAGCCAGCACTGTCAGTGCTCCCCAACACAGCCAGCCCTGTCTGTGCTCCCCCGCACAGCCAGCACTGTCAGTGCTCCACCCACACAGCCAGCACTGTCAGTGCTCCCACCACACAGCCAGCACTGTCAGTGCTCCACCCACACAGCCAGCACTGTCAGTGCTCCACCCACACAGCCAGCACTGTCAGTGCTCCCCCCACACAGCCAGCACTGTCAGTGCTCCCACCACACAGCCAGCACTGTCAGTGCTCCCACCACACAGCCAGCACTGCCAGTGCTCCCCACACAGCCAGCACTGTCAGTGCTCCCCCGCACAGCCAGCACTGTCAGTGCTCCCACCACACAGGCAGCACTGTCAGTGCTCCCACCGCACAGCCAGCACTGCCAGTGCTCCCACCACACAGCCAGCACTGTCAGTGCTCCCACCACACAGCCAGCACTGTCAGTGCTCCAACCACACACAGCCAGCACTGTCAGTGCTCCCACCACACAGCCAGCACTGTCATTGACCCCCCACACAGCCAGCACTGTCAGTGCTCCCACCACACAGCCAGCACTGTCAGTGCTCCCACCATACAGCCAGCACTGTCAGTGATCCCCACACACAGCCAGCTCTGTCAGTGCTCCCCCCACACAGCCAGCACTGTCTGTGCTCCCCCCACACAGCCAGCACTGTCAGTGCTCCCCCAAACTGCCAGCACTGTCAGTGCTCCCAGCACACAGCCAGCAGTGTCAGTGCTCCCACCACACAGCCAGCACTGTCAGTGCTCCCACCACACAGCCAGCACTGTCAGTGCTCCCACCACACAGCCAGCACTGTCAGTGCTCCCCCCACACAGCCAGCACTGTCAGTGCTCCCCCACACAGCCGGCACTGGCAGTGCTCCCCACACAGCCAGCACTGTCAGTGCTCCCCCACACAGCCGGCACTGTCTGTGTTCCCCCCACACAGCCAGCACTGTCAGTGCTCCCCCACACAGCCAGCACTGTCAGTGCTCCCCACACAGCCAGAACTGTCAGTGCTCCCACCACACAGCCAGCACTGTCAGTGCTCCCCCCACACAGCCAGCACTGTCCGTGCTCCCCCACACAGCCAGCACTGTCAGTGCTCCCCCCACACAGCCAGCACTGTCAGTGCTCCCCCCACACAGCCAGCACTGTCAGTGCTCCCACCACACAGCCAGCACTGTCAGTGCTCCCCCACACAGCCAGCACTGTCAGTGCTCCCCCCACACAGCCAGCACTGTCAGTGCTCCACCCACACAGCCAGCACTGTCAGTGCACCCCCGCACAGCCAGCACATTCAGTGCTCCCCCACACAGCCAGCCCTGTCAGTGCTCCCCCCACACAGCCAGCACTGTCAGTGCTCCCCCACACAGCCAGCACTGTCAGTGCTCCCCCGCACAGCCAGCACTGTCAGTGCTCCCCAACACAGCCAGCACTGTCTGTGCTCCCCCGCACAGCCAGCACTGTCAGTGCTCCACCCACACAGCCAGCACTGTCAGTGCTCCCACCACACAGCCAGCACTGTCAGTGCTCCACCCACACAGCCAGCACTGTCAGTGCTCCACCCACACAGCCAGCACTGTCAGTGCTCCCCCCACACAGCCAGCACTGTCAGTGCTCCCACCACACAGCCAGCACTGTCAGTGCTCCCACCACACAGCCAGCACTGCCAGTGCTCCCCACACAGCCAGCACTGTCAGTGCTCCCCCGCACAGCCAGCACTGTCAGTGCTCCCACCACACAGGCAGCACTGTCAGTGCTCCCACCGCACAGCCAGCACTGCCAGTGCTCCCACCACACAGCCAGCACTGTCAGTGCTCCCACCACACAGCCAGCACTGTCAGTGCTCCAACCACACACAGCCAGCACTGTCAGTGCTCCCACCACACAGCCAGCACTGTCAGTGACCCCCCACACAGCCAGCACTGTCAGTGCTCCCCCCACACAGCCAGCACTGTCTGTGCTCCCCCACACAGCCAGCACTGTCAGTGCTCCCCCCACACAGCCAGCCCTGTCAATGCTCCCACCACACAGCCAGCACTGTCAGTTCTCCCCCACACAGCCAGCACTGTCAGTGCTCCCCCCACACAGCCAGCACTGTCAGTGCTCCCCCAAACAGCCAGCACTGTCAGTGCTCCCCCAAACTGCCAGCACTGTCAGTGCTCCCAGCACACAGCCAGCAGTGTCAGTGCTCCCACCACACAGCCAGCACTGTCAGTGCTCCCACCACACAGCCAGCACTGTCAGTGCTCCCACCACACAGCCAGCACTGTCAGTGCTCCCACCACACAGCCAGCACTGTCAGTGCTCCCACCACACAGCCAGCACTGTCAGTGCGCCCCCCCCCCCCCACAGCCAGCACTGTCAGTGCTCCCCCGCACAGCCAGCACTGTCAGTGCTCCCCACACAGCCAGCACTGTCAGTGCTCCCCACACACCCAGCACTGTCAGTGCTCCCCCCACACAGCCAGCACTGTCAGTGCTCCCCCACACAGCCGGCACTGGCAGTGCTCCCCCACACAGCCAGCACTGTCAGTGCTCCCCCACACAGCCGGCACTGTCTGTGTTCCCCCAACACAGCCAGCACTGTCAGTGCTCCCCCACACAGCCAGCACTGTCAGTGCTCCCCACACAGCCAGAACTGTCAGTGCTCCCACCACACAGCCAGCACTGTCAGTGCTCCCCCCACACAGCCAGCACTGTCCGTGCTCCCCCACACAGCCAGCACTGTCAGTGCTCCCCCCACACAGCCAGCACTGTCAGTGCTCCCCCCACACAGCCAGCACTGCCAGTGGTCCCACCACACAGACAGCACTGTCAGTGCTCCCACCACACAGCCAGCACTGTCAGTGCTCCCCCACACAGCCAGCACTGTCAGTGCTCCCCGCACACAGCCAGCACTGTCAGTGCTCCCCCACACAGCCAGCACTGTCAGTGCTCCCCCCACACAGCCAGCACTGTCAGTGCTCCCACCACACAGCCAGCACTGTCAGTGCTCCCCCACACAGCCAGCACTGTCAGTGCTCCCCCCACTCAGCCAGCACTGCCAGTGCTCCCCCACACAGGCAGCACTGCCAGTGCTCCCACCACACAGCCAGCACTGTCAGTGCTCCCCACACAGCCAGCACTGTCAGTGCTCCCCCCACACAGACAGCACTGTCAGTGCTCCCCACACAGCCAGCACTGTCAGTGCTCCCCCCACACAGCCAGCACTGTCAGTGCTTCCCCCACACAGCCAGCACTGCCAGTGCTCCCCCACACAGCCAGCACTGCCAGTGCTCCCACCACACAGCCAGCACTGTCAGTGCTCCCCCCACACAGCCAGCACTGTCAGTGCTCCCCACACAGCCAGCACTGTCAGTGCTCCCACCACACATCCAGCACTGTCAGTGCTCCCCCACACAGCCAGCACTGTCAGTGCTCCCACCACACAGTCAGCACTGTCAGTGCTCCCCCCACACAGCCAGCACTGTCAGTGCTCCCCCACATAGCCAGCACTGTCAGTGCTCTCCCTACACAGCCAGCACTGTCAGTGCTCCCACCACACAGCCAGCACTGTCAGTGCTCCCCCACACAGCCAGCACTGTCAGTGCTCCCACCACACAGCCAGCACTGTCAGTGCTCCCCCACACAGCCAGCACTGTCAGTGCTCCCCCCACACAGCCAGCACTGTCTCTGCTCCACCCACACAGCCAGCACTGTCAGTGCACCCCCGCACAGCCAGCACTGTCAGTGCTCCCCCACACAGCCAGCCCTGTCAGTGCTCCCCCCACACAGCCAGCACTGTCAATGCTCCCCCACACAGCCAGCACTGTCAGTGCTCCCCCGCACAGCCAGCACTGTATGTGCTCCCCAACACAGCCAGCACTGTCAGTGCTCCCCCGCACAGCCAGCACTGTCAGTGCTCCGCCGCACAGCCAGCACTGTCAGTGCTCCACCCACACAGCCAGCACTGTCAGTGCTCCCACCACACAGCCAGCACTGTCAGTGCTCCACCCACACAGCCAGCACTGTCAGTGCTCCACCCACACAGCCAGCACTGTCAGTGCTCCCCCCACACAGCCATCACTGTCAGTGCTCCCCCCACACAGCCAGCACTGTCAGTCCTCCCACCACACAGCCAGCACTGCCAGTGCTCCCCCACACAGCCAGCACTGTCAGTGCTCCCCCGCACAGCCAGCACTGTCAGTGCTCCCACCACACAGGCAGCACTGTCAGCGCTCCCACCACACAGCCAGCACTGCCAGTGCTCCCACCACACAGCCAGCACTGTCAGTGCTCCCACCACACTGCCAGAACTGTCAGTGCTCCAACCACACACAGCCAGCACTATCAGTGCTCCCACCACACAGCCAGCACTGTCAGTGCTCGCCCACACAGACAGCACTGTCAGTGCTCCACCCACACAGCCAGCACTGTCAGTGCTCCCACCACACAGCCAGCACTGTCAGTGCTCCCCCACACAGCCAGCACTGTCAGTGCTCCCCCCACTCAGCCAGCACTGCCAGTGCTCCCCCACACAGACAGCACTGCCAGTGCTCCCACCACACAGCCAGCACTGTCAGTGCTCCCCACACAGCCAGCACTGTCAGTGCTCCCCCCACACAGACAGCACTGTCAGTGCTCCCCACACAGCCAGCACTGTCAGTGCTCCCCCCACACAGCCAGCACTGTCAGTGCTTCCCCCACACAGCCAGCACTGCCAGTGCTCCCCCACACAGCCAGCACTGCCAGTGCTCCCACCACACAGCCAGCACTGTCAGTGCTCCCCCCACACAGCCAGCACTGTCAGTGCTCCCCACACAGCCAGCACTGTCAGTGCTCCCACCACACATCCAGCACTGTCAGTGCTCCCCCACACAGCCAGCACTGTCAGTGCTCCCACCACACAGTCAGCACTGTCAGTGCTCCCCCCACACAGCCAGCACTGTCAGTGCTCCCCCACATAGCCAGCACTGTCAGTGCTCTCCCCACACAGCCAGCACTGTCAGTGCTCCCACCACACAGCCAGCACTGTCAGTGCTCCCCCACACAGCCAGCACTGTCAGTGCTCCCACCACACAGCCAGCACTGTCAGTGCTCCCCCACACAGCCAGCACTGTCAGTGCTCCCCCTACACAGCCAGCACTGTCTCTGCTCCACCCACACAGCCAGCACTGTCAGTGCACCCCCGCACAGCCAGCACTGTCAGTGCTCCCCCACACAGCCAGCCCTGTCAGTGCTCCCCCCACACAGCCAGCACTGTCAATGCTCCCCCACACAGCCAGCACTGTCAGTGCTCCCACCACACAGCCAGCACTGTCAGTGCTCCACCCACACAGCCAGCACTGTCAGTGCTCCACCCACACAGCCAGCACTGTCAGTGCTCCCCCCACACAGCCATCACTGTCCGTGCTCCCCCCACACAGCCAGCACTGTCAGTCCTCCCACCACACAGCCAGCACTGCCAGTGCTCCCCCACACAGCCAGCACTGTCAGTGCTCCCCCGCACAGCCAGCACTGTCAGTGCTCCCACCACACAGGCAGCACTGTCAGCGCTCCCACCACACAGCCAGCACTGCCAGTGCTCCCACCACACAGCCAGCACTGTCAGTGCTCCCACCACACTGCCAGAACTGTCAGTGCTCCAACCACACACAGCCAGCACTATCAGTGCTCCCACCACACAGCCAGCACTGTCAGTGCTCGCCCACACAGACAGCACTGTCAGTGCTCCACCCACACAGCCAGCACTGTCAGTGCACCCCCGCACAGCCAGCACATTCAGTGCTCCCCCACACAGCCAGCCCTGTCAGTGCTCCCCCCACACAGTCAGCACTGTCAGTGCACCCCCACACAGCCAGCACTGTCAGTGCTCCCCCGCACAGCCAGCACTGTCAGTGCTCCCCAACACAGCCAGCACTGTCAGTGCTCCCCCGCACAGCCAGCACTGTCAGTGCTCCACCCACACAGCCAGCACTGTCAGTGCTCCCACCACACAGCCAGCACTGTCAGTGCTCCACCCACACAGCCAGCACTGTCAGTGCTCCACCCACACAGCCAGCACTGTCAGAGCTCCCCCCACACAGCCAGCACTGTCAGTGCTCCCACCACACAGCCAGCACTGTCAGTGCTCCCACCACACAGCCAGCACTGCCAGTGCTCCCCACACAGCCAGCACTGTCAGTGCTCCCCCGCACAGCCAGCACTGTCAGTGCTCCCGCCACACAGGCAGCACTGTCAGTGCTCCCACCGCACAGCCAGCACTGCCAGTGCTCCCACCACACAGCCAGCACTGTCATGGCTCCCACCACACAGCCAGCACTGTCAGTGCTCCAACCACACACAGCCAGCACTGTCAGTGCTCCCACCACACAGCCAGCACTGTCAGTGACCCCCCACACAGCTAGCACTGTCAGTGCTCCCCCCACACAGCCAGCACTGTCAGTGCTCCCCCACACAGCCAGCACTGTCTGTGCTCCCCCCACACAGCCAGCACTGTCAGTTCTCCCCCCACACAGACAGCACTGTCAATGCTCCCACCACACAGCCAGCACTGTCAGTTCTCCCCCACACAGCCAGCACTGTCAGTGCTCCCCCCACACAGCCAGCACTTTCAGTGCTCCCCCACACAGCCAGCACTGTCAGTGCTCCCACCACACAGCCAGCACTGTCAGTGCTCCCACCACACAGCCAGCACTGTCAGTGCTCCCACCACACAGCCAGCACTGTCAGTGCTCCCACCACACAGCCAGCACTGTCAGTGCTCCCACCACACAGCCAGCACTGTCAGTGCGCCCCCCCCCCCCCCCACAGCCAGCACTGTCAGTGCTCCCCCGCACAGCCAGCACTGTCAGTGCTCCCCACACAGCCAGCACTGTCAGTGCTCCCCACACACCCAGCACTGTCAGTGCTCCCCCCACACAGCCAGCACTGTCAGTGCTCCCCCACACAGCCGGCACTGGCAGTGCTCCCCCCACACAGCCAGCACTGTCAGTGCTCCCCCACACAGCCGGCAATTTCTGTGTTCCCCCCACACAGCCAGCACTGTCAGTGCTCCCCCACACAGCCAGCACTGTCAGTGCTCCCCACACAGCCAGAACTGTCAGTGCTCCCACCACACAGCCAGCACTGTCAGTGCTCCCCCCACACAGCCAGCATTGTCCGTGCTCCTCCACACAGCCAGCACTGTGAGTGCTCCCCCCACACAGCCAGCACTGGCAGTGCTCCCCCACACAGCCAGCACTGCCAGTGGTCCCACCACACAGACAGCACTGTCAGTGCTCCCACCACACAGCCAGCACTGTCAGTGCTCCCCCACACAGCCAGCACTGTCAGTGCTCCCCGCACACAGCCAGCACTGTCAGTGCTCCCCCACACAGCCAGCACTGTCAGTGCTCCCCCCACACAGCCAGCACTGTCAGTGCTCCCACCACACAGCCAGCACTGTCAGTGCTCCCCCACACAGCCAGCACTGTCAGTGCTCCCCCCACTCAGCCAGCACTGCCAGTGCTCCCCCACACAGCCAGCACTGCCAGTGCTCCCACCACACAGCCAGCACTGTCAGTGCTCCCCACACAGCCAGCACTGTCAGTGCTCCCCCCACACAGCCAGCACTGTCAGTGCTCCCCACACAGCCAGCACTGTCAGTGCTCCCCCCACACAGCCAGCACTGTCAGTGCTTCCCCCACACAGCCAGCACTGCCAGTGCTCCCCCACACAGCCAGCACTGCCAGTGCTCCCACCACACAGCCAGCACTGTCTGTGCTCCTCCCACACAGCCAGCACTGTCAGTGCTCCCCACACAGCCAGCACTGTCAGTGCTCCCACCACACATCCAGCACTGTCAGTGCTCCCCCACACAGCCAGCACTGTCAGTGCTCCCACCACACAGCCAGCACTGTCAGTGCTCCCCCCACACAGCCAGCACTGTCAGTGCTCCCCCACATAGCCAGCACTGTCAGTGCTCTCCCCACACAGCCAGCACTGTCAGTGCTCCCACCACACAGCCAGCACTGTCAGTGCTCCCCCACACAGCCAGCACTGTCAGTGCTCCCACCACACAGCCAGCACTGTCAGTCCTCCCCCACACAGCCAGCACTGTCAGTGCTCCCCCCACACAGCCAGCACTGTCTGTGCTCCACCCACACAGCCTGCACTGTCAGTGCACCCCCGCACAGCCAGCACTGTCAGTGCTCCTCCACACAGCCAGCCCTGTCAGTGCTCCCCCCACACAGCCAGCACTGTCAGTGCTCCCCCACACAGCCAGCACTGTCAGTGCTCCCCCGCACAGCCAGCACTGTCAGTGCTCCCCAACACAGCCAGCACTGTCAGTGCTCCCCGCACAGCCAGCACTGTCAGTGCTCCCCCACACAGCCAGCACTGTCAGTGCTCCCCCGCACAGCCAGCACTGTCAGTGCTCCCCCACACAGCCAGCACTGTCAGTGCTCCCCCCACACAGCCAGCACTGTCAGTGCTCCCACCACACAGCCAGCACTGCCAGTGCTCCCCACACAGCCAGCACTGTCAGTGCTCCCCCGCACAGCCAGCACTGTCAGTGCTCCCACCACACAGGCAGCACTGTCAGCGCTCCCACCACACAGCCAGCACTGTCAGTGCTCCCACCACACAGCCAGCACTGTCAGTGCTCCCACCACACTGCCAGCACTGTCAGTGACCCCCCACACAGCCAGCACTGTCAGTGCTCGCCCACTCAGCCAGCACTGTCAGTGCACCCCCACAGAGCCAGCACTGTCAGTGCTCCCCCCACACAGCCAGCACTGTCAGTGACCCCCCACACAGCCAGCACTGTCAGTGCTCGCCCACACAGCCAGCACTGTCAGTGCTCCCCCACACAGCCAGCACTGTCAGTGCTCCCCCCACACAGCCAGCACTGTCAGTGCTCCCCCACACTGCCAGCACTGTCAGTGCTCCCACCACACAGCCAGCACTGTCAGTGCTCCCACCACACAGCCAGCACTGTCAGTGCTCCCACCACACAGCCAGCACTGTCAGTGCTCCCACCACACAGCCAGTACTGTCAGTGCTCCCCCACACAGCCAGCACTGTCAGTGCTCCCACCACACAGCCAGCACTGTCAGTGCTCCCCCACACAGCCAGCACTGCCAGTGCTCCCACCACACAGCCAGCACTGTCAGTGCTCCCCTCCACACAGCCAGCACTGTCAGTGCTCCCCCACAGAGCCAGCACTGTCAGTGCTCCCCCCACACAGCCAGCACTGTCAGTGCTCCCCACACAGCCAGCACTGTCAGTGCTTCCCCCACACAGCGAGCACTGTCAGTGCTTCCACCACACTGACAGCCCTGTCAGTGCTCCCCCACACAGCCAGCACTGTCAGTGCTCCCACCACACAGTCAGCACTGTTAGTGCTCCCCCCAGACAGCCAGCCCTGTCAGTGCTCTCCACACACAGCCAGCACTGTCAGTGCTCCCACCACACAGCCAGCACTGTCAGTGCTCCCCCCCACACAGCCAGCACTGTCAGTGCTCCCCCGCACAGCCAGCACTGTCAGTGCTCCCCACACAGCCAGCACTGTCCGTGCTCCCAACACACAGCCAGCACTGTCCGTGCTCCCAACACACAGCCAGCACTGTCAGTGCTCCCCCACACACAGCCAGCACTGTCAGTGCTCCCCACACAGCCAGCACTGTCAGTGCTTCCCCATACAGCCAGCACTGTCAGTGCTCCCACACACAGCCAGCACTGTCTGTGCTCCCACCACACAGCCAGCACTGTCAGTGCTCCCCACTCACTGCCAGCACTGCCACTGCTCCCCCACACAGCCAGCACTGTCAGTGCTCCCCCCACACAGCCAGCACTGTCAGTGCTCCCCCACACAGCCAGCACTGTCAGTGCTCCCACCACACAGCCAGCACTGTCAGTGCTCCCCCACACAGCCAGCACTGCCAGTGCTCCCACCACACAGCCAGCACTGTCAGTGCTCCCCCCACACAGCGAGCACTGTCAGTGCTTCCACCACACTGACAGCCCTGTCAGTGCTCCCCCACACAGCCAGCACTGTCAGAGCTCCCCCACACAGCCAGCACTGTCAGTGCTCCCACCACACAGTCAGCACTGTCAGTGCTCCCCCCACACAGTCAGCACTGTCAGTGCTCCCCCACACAGCCAGCATGTCAGTGCTCCCCCACACGTTCACCACTGTCAGTGCTCGTCCACACAGCCAGCACTGTCAGTGCTCCCCCCACACAGCCAGCACTGTCAGTGCTCCCAACACACAGCCAGCACTGTCCGTGCTCCCAACACACAGCCAGCACTGTCAGTGCTCCCCCACACACAGCCAGCACTGTCAGTGCTCCCCACACAGCCAGCACTGTCAGTGCTTCCCCATACAGCCAGCACTGTCAGTGTTCCCACACACTGCCAGCACTGTCTGTGCTCCCACCACACAGCCAGCACTGTCAGTGCTCCCCACTCACAGCCAGCACTGCCAGTGCTCCCCCACACAGCCAGCACTGTCAGTGCTCCCCCCACACAGCCAGCACTGTCAGTGCTCCCCCACACAGCCAGCACTGTCAGTGCTCCCACCACACAGCCAGCACTGTCAGTGCTCCCCCACACAGCCAGCACTGCCAGTGCTCCCACCACACAGCCAGCACTGTCAGTGCTCCCCTCCACACAGCCAGCACTGTCAGTGCTCCCCCACAGAGCCAGCACTGTCAGTGCTCCCCCACACAGCCAGCACTGTCAGTGCTCCCCACACACCCAGCACTGTCAGTGCTTCCCCCACACAGCGAGCACTGTCAGTGCTTCCACCACACTGACAGCCCTGTCAGTGCTCCCCCACACAGCCAGCACTGTCAGTGCTCCCCCACACAGCCAGCACTGCCAGTGCTCCCACCACACAGTCAGCACTGTCAGTGCTCCCCCCACACAGTCAGCACTGTCAGTGCTCCCCCACACAGCCAGCATGTCAGTGCTCCCCCACACGTTCACCACTGTCAGTGCTCGTCCACACAGCCAGCACTGTCAGTGCTCCCCCCACACAGCCAGCACTGTCAGTGCTCCCACCACACAGCCAGCACTGTCAGTGCTCCCCCACACAGTCAGCACTGTCAGTGCTCCGACCACACAGTCAGCACTGTCAGTGCTCCCCCCATACAGCCAGCACTGTCAGTGTTCCCCCACACAGCCAGAACTGTCAGTGCTCGCACCACACAGCCAGCACTGTCAGTGCTCCCCCCACACAGCCAGCACTGTCAGTGCTCCCACCGCACAGCCAGCACTGTCAGTGCTTCCCCCACACAGCGAGCACTGTCAGTGCTTCCACCACACTGACAGCCCTGTCAGTGCTCCCCCACACAGCCAGCACTGTCAGTGCTCCCCCACACAGCCAGCACTGTCAGTGCTCCCACCACACAGTCAGCACTGTCAGTGCTCCCCCCACACAGTCAGCACTGTCAGTGCTCCCCCACACAGCCAGCATGTCAGTGCTCCCCCACACGTTCACCACTGTCAGTGCTCGTCCACACAGCAAGCACTGTCAGTGCTCCCCCCACACAGCCAGCACTGTCAGTGCTCCCACCACACAGCCAGCACTGTCAGTGCTCCCCCACACAGTCAGCACTGTCAGTGCTCCGACCACACAGTCAGCACTGTCAGTGCTCCCCCCATACAGCCAGCACTGTCAGTGTTCCCCCACACAGCCAGCACTGTCAGTGCTCGCACCACACAGCCAGCACTGTCAGTGCTCCCCCCACACAGCCAGCACTGTCAGTGCTCCCACCACACAGCCAGCACTGTCAGTGCTCCCCCACACAGCCAGCACTGTCAGTGCTCCCCCACACAGCCAGCACTGTCAATGCTCTCCCCACACAGCCAGCACTGTCAGTGCTCCCACCACACAGCCAGCACTATCAGTGCTCCCCCACACAGCCAGCACTGTCAGTGCTCCCACCACACAGCCAGCACTGTCAGTGCTCCCCACACAGCCAGCACTGTCAGTGCTCCCCCACACAGCCAGCACTGTCAGTGCTCCACCCACACAGCCAGCACTGTCAGTGCACCCCCGCACAGCCAGCACTGTCAGTGCTCCCCCACACAGCCAGCCCTGTCAGTGCTCCCCCACACAGCCAGCACTGTCAGTGCTCCCCCGCACAGCCAGCACTGTCAGTGCTCCCCCGCACAGCCAGCACTGTCATTGCTCCCCAACACAGCCAGCACTGTCAGTGCTCCCCCGCACAGCCAGCACTGTCAGTGGTCCCACCACACAGGCAGAACTGTCAGTGCTCCCACCACACATCCAGCAATGCCAGTGCTCCCACCACACACCCAGCACTGTCAGTGCTCCCACCACTCAGCCAGCACTGTCAGTGCTCCAACCACGCACAGCCAGCACTGTCAGTGCTCCCACCACACAGCCAGCACTGTCAGTGACCCCCCACACAGCCAGCACTGTCAGTGCTCCCACCACACAGCCAGCACTGTCAGTGCTCCCCCCACACAGCCAGCACTGTCAGTGCTCCCCCCACACAGCCAGCACTGTCTGTGCTCCACCCACACAGCCAGCACTGTCAGTGCACCCCCGCACAGCCAGCACTGTCAGTGCTCCCCCACACAGCCAGCCCTGTCAGTGCTCCCCCCACACAGCCAGCACTGTCAGTGGTCCCACACACAGCCAGCACTGTCAGTGCTCAACCGCACAGCCAGCACTGTCAGTGCTCCCCAACACAGCCAGCACTGTCAGTGCTCCCCCGCACAGCCAGCACTGTCAGTGCCCCCCGCACAGCCAGCACTGTCAGTGCTCCACCCACACAGCCAGCACTGTCAGTGCTCCCAACACACAGCCAGCACTGTCAGTGCTCCACCCACACAGCCAGCACTGTCAGTGCTCCACCCACACAGCCAGCACTGTCAGTGCTCCCCCACACAGCCAGCACTGTCAGTGCTCCCCCCACACAGCCAGCACTGTCAGTGCTCCCACCACACAGCCAGCACTGTCAGTGACCCCCCACACAGCCAGCACTGTCAGTGCTCGCCCACACAGCCAGCACTGTCAGTGCTCCCCCCACACAGCCAGCACTGTCAGTGCTCCCCCACACTGCCAGCACTGTCAGTGCTCCTACCACACAGCCAGCACTGTCAGTGCTCCCACCACACAGCCAGCACTGTCAGTGCTCCCACCACACAGCCAGCACTGTCAGTGCTCCCACCACACAGCCAGCACTGTCAGTGCTCCCACCACACAGCCAGCACTGTCAGTGCTCCCACCACACTGCCAGCACTGTCAGTGCTCCCCCACACAGCCAGCACTGTCAGTGCTCCCCCCACACAGCCAGCCCTGTCAGTGCTCTCCACACACAGCCAGCACTGTCAGTGCTCCCACCACACAGCCAGCACTGTCAGTGCTCCCCCCCACACAGCCAGCACTGTCAGTGCTCCCCCACACAGTCAGCACTGTCAGTGCTCCCCCACACAGTCACCACTGTCAGTGCTCGTCCACACAGCCAGCACTGTCAGTGCTCCCCCCACACAGCCAGCACTGTCAGTGCTCCCACCACACAGCCAGCACTGTCAGTGCTCCCCCACACAGTCAGCACTGTCAGTGCTCCGACCACACAGTCAGCACTGTCAGTGCTCCCCCACACAGCCAGCACTGTCAGTGATCCCCACACAGCCAGCACTGTCAGTGCTCGCACCACACAGCCAGCACTGTCAGTGCTCCCCCACACAGCCAGCACTGTCAGTGCTCCCACCACACAGCCAGCACTGTCAGTGCTCCCCCCACACAGCCAGCACTGTCAGTGCTCCCCCACACAGCCAGCACTGTCAGTGCTCTCCCCACACTGCCAGCACTGTCAGTGCTCCCACCACACAGCCAGCACTGTCAGTGCTCCCCCACACAGCCAGCACTGTCAGTGCTCCCACCACACAGCCAGCACTGTCAGTGCTCCCCCACACAGCCAGCACTGTCAGTGCTCCCCCCACACAGCCAGCACTGTCAGTGCTCCACCCACACAGCCAGCACTGTCAGTGCACCCCCGCACAGCCAGCACTGTCAGTGCTCCCCCACACAGCCAGCCCTGTCAGTGCTCCCCCACACAGCTAGCACTGCCAGTGCTCCCCCACACAGCCAGCCCTGTCAGTGCTCCCCCCACACAGCTAGCACTGCCAGTGCTCCCCCGCACAGCCAGCACTGTCAGTGCTCCCCAACACAGCCAGCACTGTCAGTGCTCCCACGCACAGCCAGCACTGTCAGTGCTCCACCCACACAGCCAGCACTGTCAGTGCTCCCACCACACAGCCAGCACTGTCAGTGCTCCACCCACACAGCCAGCACTGTCAGTGCTCCCCCCACGCAGCCAGCACTGTCAGTGCTCCCCCCACACAGCCAGCACTGCCAGTGCTCCCACCGCACAGCCAGCACTGACAGTGCTCCCCACACAACCAGCACTGTCAGTGCTCCCCCGCACAGCCAGCACTGTCAGTGCTCCCACCACACAGGCAGAACTGTCAGTGCTCCCACCACACAGCCAGCACTGCCAGTGCTCCCACCACACAGCCAGCACTGTCAGTGCTCCCACCACACAACCAGCACTGTCAGTGTTCCAACCACACACAGCCAGCACTGTCAGTGCTCCCACCACACAGCCAGCACTGTCAGTGACCCCCCACACAGCCAGCACTGTCAGTGCTCCCCCACACAGCCAGCACTGTTAGTGCTCCCACCACCCAGCCAGCTCTGTCATTGCTCCCCCCACGCAGCCAGCACTGTCTCTGCTCCCCCCACACAGCCAGCACTGTCAGTGCTCCCCCCACACAGCCAGCACTGTCAATGCTCCCACCACACAGCCAGCACTGTCAGTGCTCCCCCACACAGCCAGCACTGTCAGTGCTCCCACCACACAGCCAGCACTGTCAGTGCTCCCACCACACAGCCAGCACTGTCAGTGCTCCCACCACACAGCCAGCACTGTCAGTGCTCCCACCACACAGCCAGCACTGTCAGTGCTCCCACCACACAGCCAGCACTGTCAGTGCTCCCACCACACAGCCAGCACTGTCAGTGCGCCCCCCCCCCCACAGCCAGCACTGTCAGTGCTCCCTCCACACAGCCAGCACTGTCAGTGCTCCCCACACAGCCAGCACTGTCAGTGCTCCCACCACACAGCCAGCACTGTCAGTGCTTCCCCCACACAGCGAGCACTGTCAGTGCTTCCACCACACTGACAGCCCTGTCAGTGCTCCCCCACACAGCCAGCACTGTCAGTGCTCCCCCACACAGCCAGCACTGTCAGTGCTCCCACCACACAGTCAGCACTGTCAGTGCTCCCCCCACACAGTCAGCACTGTCAGTGCTCCCCCACACAGCCAGCATGTCAGTGCTCCCCCACACGTTCACCACTGTCAGTGCTCGTCCACACAGCCAGCACTGTCAGTGCTCCCCCCACACAGCCAGCACTGTCAGTGCTCCCACCACACAGCCAGCACTGTCAGTGCTCCCCCACACAGTCAGCACTGTCAGTGCTCCGACCACACAGTCAGCACTGTCAGTGCTCCCCCCATACAGCCAGCACTGTCAGTGTTCCCCCACACAGCCAGCACTGTCAGTGCTCGCACCACACAGCCAGCACTGTCAGTGCTCCCCCCACACAGCCAGCACTGTCAGTGCTCCCACCACACAGCCAGCACTGTCAGTGCTCCCCCACACAGCCAGCACTGTCAGTGCTCCCCCACACAGCCAGCACTGTCAATGCTCTCCCCACACAGCCAGCACTGTCAGTGCTCCCACCACACAGCCAGCACTATCAGTGCTCCCCCACACAGCCAGCACTGTCAGTGCTCCCACCACACAGCCAGCACTGTCAGTGCTCCCCACACAGCCAGCACTGTCAGTGCTCCCCCCACACAGCCAGCACTGTCAGTGCTCCACCCACACAGCCAGCACTGTCAGTGCACCCCCGCACAGCCAGCACTGTCAGTGCTCCCCCACACAGCCAGCCCTGTCAGTGCTCCCCCCACACAGCCAGCACTGTCAGTGGTCCCACACACAGCCAGCACTGTCAGTGCTCAACCGCACAGCCAGCACTGTCAGTGCTCCCCAACACAGCCAGCACTGTCAGTGCTCCCCCGCACAGCCAGCACTGTCAGTGCCCCCCGCACAGCCAGCACTGTCAGTGCTCCACCCACACAGCCAGCACTGTCAGTGCTCCCAACACACAGCCAGCACTGTCAGTGCTCCACCCACACAGCCAGCACTGTCAGTGCTCCACCCACACAGCCAGCACTGTCAGTGCTCCCCCACACAGCCAGCACTGTCAGTGCTCCCCCCACACAGCCAGCACTGTCAGTGCTCCCACCACACAGCCAGCACTGTCAGTGACCCCCCACACAGCCAGCACTGTCAGGGCTCGCCCACACAGCCAGCACTGTCAGTGCTCCCCCACACAGCCAGCACTGTCAGTGCTCCCCCCACACAGCCAGCACTGTCAGTGCTCCCCCACACTGCCAGCACTGTCAGTGCTCCTACCACACAGCCAGCACTGTCAGTGCTCCCACCACACAGCCAGCACTGTCAGTGCTCCCACCACACAGCCAGCACTGTCAGTGCTCCCACCACACAGCCAGCACTGTCAGTGCTCCCACCACACAGCCAGCACTGTCAGTGCTCCCACCACACTGCCAGCACTGTCAGTGCTCCCCCACACAGCCAGCACTGTCAGTGCTCCCCCCACACAGCCAGCCCTGTCAGTGCTCTCCACACACAGCCAGCACTGTCAGTGCTCCCACCACACAGCCAGCACTGTCAGTGCTCCCCCCCACACAGCCAGCACTGTCAGTGCTCCCCCGCACAGCCAGCACTGTCAGTGCTCCCCACACAGCCAGCACTGTCCGTGCTCCCAACACACAGCCAGCACTGTCCGTGCTCCCAACACACAGCCAGCACTGTAAGTGCTCCCCCACACACAGCCAGCACTGTCAGTGCTCCCCACACAGCCAGCACTGTCAGTGCTTCCCCATACAGCCAGCACTGTCAGTGCTCCCACACACAGCCAGCACTGTCTGTGCTCCCACCACACAGCCAGCACTGTCAGTGCTCCCCACTCACAGCCAGCACTGCCAGTGCTCCCCCCACACAGCCAGCACTGTCAGTGCTTCCCCCACACAGCCAGCACTGTCACTGCTCCCCCCACACAGCCAGCACTGTCAGTGCTCCCACCACACAGCCAGCACTGTCAGTGCTCCCCCACACAGCCAGCACTGCCAGTGCTCCCACCACACAGCCAGCACTGTCAGTGCTCCCCTCCACACAGCCAGCACTGTCAGTGCTCCCCCACAGAGCCAGCACTGTCAGTGCTCCCCCCACACAGCCAGCACTGTCAGTGCTCCCCACACAGCCAGCACTGTCAGTGCTTCCCCCACACAGCGAGCACTGTCAGTGCTTCCACCACACAGACAGCCCTGTCAGTGCTCCCCCACACAGCCAGCACTGTCAGTGCTCCCCCCACACAGCCAGCACTGTCAGTGCTCCCACCACACAGTCAGCACTGTCAGTGCTCCCCCCACACAGTCAGCACTGTCAGTGCTCCCCCACACAGCCAGCGCTGTCAGTGCTCCCCCACACAGTCACCACTGTCAGTGCTCCCCCCACACAGCCAGCACTGTCAGTGCTCCCCCACACAGTCAGCACTGTCAGTGCTCCGACCACACAGTCAGCACTGTCAGTGCTCCCCCACACAGCCAGCACTGTCAGTGATCCCCACACAGCCAGCACTGTCAGTGCTCGCACCACACAGCCAGCACTGTCAGTGCTCCCCCACACAGCCAGCACTGTCAGTGCTCCCACCACACAGCCAGCACTGTCAGTGCTCCCCCCACACAGCCAGCACTGTCAGTGCTCCCCCACACAGCCAGCACTGTCAGTGCTCTCCCCACACTGCCAGCACTGTCAGTGCTCCCACCACACAGCCAGCACTGTCAGTGCTCCCCCACACAGCCAGCACTGTCAGTGCTCCCACCACACAGCCAGCACTGTCAGTGCTCCCCCACACAGCCAGCACTGTCAGTGCTCCCCCCACACAGCCAGCACTGTCAGTGCTCCACCCACACAGCCAGCACTGTCAGTGCACCCCCGCACAGCCAGCACTGTCAGTGCTCCCCCACACAGCCAGCCCTGTCAGTGCTCCCCCCACACAGCTAGCACTGCCAGTGCTCCCCCACACAGCCAGCCCTGTCAGTGCTCCCCCCACACAGCTAGCACTGCCAGTGCTCCCCCGCACAGCCAGCACTGTCAGTGCTCCCCAACACAGCCAGCACTGTCAGTGCTCCCCCGCACAGCCAGCACTGTCAGTGCTCCACCCACACAGCCAGCACTGTCAGTGCTCCCACCACACAGCCAGCACTGTCAGTGCTCCACCCACACAGCCAGCACTGTCAGTGCTCCCCCCACACAGCCAGCACTGTCAGTGCTCCCCCCACACAGCCAGCACTGCCAGTGCTCCCACCGCACAGCCAGCACTGACAGTGCTCCCCACACAACCAGCACTGTCAGTGCTCCCCCGCACAGCCAGCACTGTCAGTGCTCCCACCACACAGGCAGAACTGTCAGTGCTCCCACCACACAGCCAGCACTGCCAGTGCTCCCACCACACAGCCAGCACTGTCAGTGCTCCCACCACACAACCAGCACTGTCAGTGTTCCAACCACACACAGCCAGCACTGTCAGTGCTCCCACCACACAGCCAGCACTGTCAGTGACCCCCCACACAGCCAGCACTGTCAGTGCTCCCCCACACAGCCAGCACTGTTAGTGCTCCCACCACCCAGCCAGCTCTGTCATTGCTCCCCCCACGCAGCCAGCACTGTCTCTGCTCCCCCCACACAGCCAGCACTGTCAGTGCTCCCCCCACACAGCCAGCACTGTCAATGCTCCCACCACACAGCCAGCACTGTCAGTGCTCCCCCACACAGCCAGCACTGTCAGTGCTCCCACCACACAGCCAGCACTGTCAGTGCTCCCACCACACAGCCAGCACTGTCAGTGCTCCCACCACACAGCCAGCACTGTCAGTGCTCCCACCACACAGCCAGCACTGTCAGTGCTCCCACCACACAGCCAGCACTGTCAGTGCTCCCACCACACAGCCAGCACTGTCAGTGCGCCCCCCCCCCCCACAGCCAGCACTGTCAGTGCTCCCTCCACACAGCCAGCACTGTCAGTGCTCCCCACACAGCCAGCACTGTCAGTGCTCCCACCACACAGCCAGCACTGTCAGTGCTTCCCCCACACAGCGAGCACTGTCAGTGCTTCCACCACACTGACAGCCCTGTCAGTGCTCCCCCACACAGCCAGCACTGTCAGTGCTCCCCCACACAGCCAGCACTGTCAGTGCTCCCACCACACAGTCAGCACTGTCAGTGCTCCCCCCACACAGTCAGCACTGTCAGTGCTCCCCCACACAGCCAGCATGTCAGTGCTCCCCCACACGTTCACCACTGTCAGTGCTCGTCCACACAGCCAGCACTGTCAGTGCTCCCCCCACACAGCCAGCACTGTCAGTGCTCCCACCACACAGCCAGCACTGTCAGTGCTCCCCCACACAG
Source organism: Scyliorhinus torazame (assembly GCF_047496885.1). NCBI lineage: Eukaryota > Metazoa > Chordata > Chondrichthyes > Carcharhiniformes > Scyliorhinidae > Scyliorhinus > Scyliorhinus torazame. The sequence goes on along the minus strand of NW_027308054.1, from coordinate 24,026 downwards.
TCAGCACTGTCAGTGCTCCGACCACACAGTCAGCACTGTCAGTGCTCCCCCCATACAGCCAGCACTGTCAGTGTTCCCCCACACAGCCAGCACTGTCAGTGCTCGCACCACACAGCCAGCACTGTCAGTGCTCCCCCCACACAGCCAGCACTGTCAGTGCTCCCACCACACAGCCAGCACTGTCAGTGCTCCCCCACACAGCCAGCACTGTCAGTGCTCCCCCACACAGCCAGCACTGTCAATGCTCTCCCCACACAGCCAGCACTGTCAGTGCTTCCCCCACACAGCCAGCACTGTCAGTGCTCCCACCACACAGCCAGCACTATCAGTGCTCCCCCACACAGCCAGCACTGTCAGTGCTCCCACCACACAGCCAGCACTGTCAGTGCTCCCCACACAGCCAGCACTGTCAGTGCTCCCCCCACACAGCCAGCACTGTCAGTGCTCCACCCACACAGCCAGCACTGTCAGTGCACCCCCGCACAGCCAGCACTGTCAGTGCTCCCCCACACAGCCAGCCCTGTCAGTGCTCCCCCACACAGCCAGCACTGTCAGTGCTCCCCCGCACAGCCAGCACTGTCAGTGCTCCCCCGCACAGCCAGCACTGTCAGTGCTCCCCAACACAGCCAGCACTGTCAGTGCTCCCCCGCACAGCCAGCACTGTCAGTGCTCCACCCACACAGCCAGCACTGTCAGTGCTCCCACCACACAGCCAGCACTGTCAGTGCTCCACCCACACAGCCAGCACTGTCAGTGCTCCACCCACACAGCCAGCACTGTCAGTGCTCCCCCCACACAGCCAGCACTGTCAGTGCTCCCCCCACACAGCCAGCACTGCCAGTGCTGTCACCGCACAGCCAGCACTGCCAGTGCTCCCCACACAGCCAGCACTGTCAGTGCTCCCCCGCACAGCCAGCACTGTCAGTGGTCCCACCACACAGGCAGAACTGTCAGTGCTCCCACCACACATCCAGCACTGCCAGTGCTCCCACCACACAGCCAGCACTGTCAGTGCTCCCACCACACAGCCAGCACTGTCAGTGCTCGAACCACACACAGCCAGCACTGTCAGTGCTCCCACCACACAGCCAGCACTGTCAGTGACCCCCCACACAGCCAGCACTGTCAGTGCTCCCACCACACAGCCAGCACTGTCAGTGCTCCCCCCACACAGCCAGCACTGTCAGTGCTCCCCCCACACAGCCAGCACTGTCTGTGCTCCACCCACACAGCCAGCACTGTCAGTGCACCCCCGCACAGCCAGCACTGTCAGTGCTCCCCCACACAGCCAGCCCTGTCAGTGCTCCCCCCACACAGCCAGCACTGTCAGTGGTCCCACACACAGCCAGCACTGTCAGTGCTCCCCCGCACAGCCAGCACTGTCAGTGCTCCCCAACACAGCCAGCACTGTCAGTGCTCCCCCGCACAGCCAGCACTGTCAGTGCCCCCCGCACAGCCAGCACTGTCAGTGCTCCACCCACACAGCCAGCACTGTCAGTGCTCCCAACACACAGCCAGCACTGTCAGTGCTCCAGCCACACAGCCAGCACTGTCAGTGCTCCACCCACACAGCCAGCACTGTCAGTGCTCCCCCACACAGCCAGCACTGTCAGTGTTCCCCCCACACAGCCAGCACTGTCAGTGCTCCCACCACACAGCCAGCACTGTCAGTGACCCCCCACACAGCCAGCACTATCAGTGCTCGCCCACACAGCCAGCACTGTCAGTGCTCCCCCACACAGCCAGCACTGTCAGTGCTCCCCCCACACAGCCAGCACTGTCAGTGCTCCCCCACACTGCCAGCACTGTCAGTGCTCCCACCACACAGCCAGCACTGTCAGTGCTCCCACCACACAGCCAGCACTGTCAGTGCTCCCACCACACAGCCAGCACTGTCAGTGCTCCCACCACACAGCCAGCACTGTCAGTGCTCCCACCACACAGCCAGCACTGTCAGTGCTCCCACCACACTGCCAGCACTGTCAGTGCGCCCCCCCACAGCCAGCACTGTCAGTGCTCCCCCACACAGCCAGCACTGTCAGTGCTCCCCCACACAGCCAGCACTGTCAGTGCTCCCCCCACACAGCCAGCCCTGTCAGTGCTCTCCACACACAGCCAGCACTGTCAGTGCTCCCACCACACAGCCAGCACTGTCAGTGCTCCCCCCCACACAGCCAGCACTGTCAGTGCTCCCCCGCACAGCCAGCACTGTCAGTGCTCCCCACACAGCCAGCACTGTCCGTGCTCCCAACACACAGCCAGCACTGTCCGTGCTCCCAACACACAGCCAGCACTGTAAGTGCTCCCCCACACACAGCCAGCACTGTCAGTGCTCCCCACACAGCCAGCACTGTCAGTGCTTCCCCATACAGCCAGCACTGTCAGTGCTCCCACACACAGCCAGCACTGTCTGTGCTCCCACCACACAGCCAGCACTGTCAGTGCTCCCCACTCACAGCCAGCACTGCCAGTGCTCCCCCCACACAGCCAGCACTGTCAGTGCTCCCCCCACACAGCCAGCACTGTCACTGCTCCCCCCACACAGCCAGCACTGTCAGTGCTCCCACCACACAGCCAGCACTGTCAGTGCTCCCCCACACAGCCAGCACTGCCAGTGCTCCCACCACACAGCCAGCACTGTCAGTGCTCCCCTCCACACAGCCAGCACTGTCAGTGCTCCCCCACAGAGCCAGCACTGTCAGTGCTCCCCCCACACAGCCAGCACTGTCAGTGCTCCCCACACAGCCAGCACTGTCAGTGCTTCCCCCACACAGCGAGCACTGTCAGTGCTTCCACCACACAGACAGCCCTGTCAGTGCTCCCCCACACAGCCAGCACTGTCAGTGCTCCCCCCACACAGCCAGCACTGTCAGTGCTCCCACCACACAGTCAGCACTGTCAGTGCTCCCCCACACAGTCAGCACTGTCAGTGCTCCCCCACACAGCCAGCGCTGTCAGTGCTCCCCCACACAGTCACCACTGTCAGTGCTCGTCCACACAGCCAGCACTGTCAGTGCTCCCACCACACAGCCAGCACTGTCAGTGCTCCCCCACACAGTCAGCACTGTCAGTGCTCCGACCACACAGTCAGCACTGTCAGTGCTCCCCCACACAGCCAGCACTGTCAGTGCTCCCCCACACAGCCAGCACTGTCAGTGCTCGCACCACACAGCCAGCACTGTCAGTGCTCCCCCACACAGCCAGCACTGTCAGTGCTCCCACCACACAGCCAGCACTGTCAGTGCTCCCCCCACACAGCCAGCACTGTCAGTGCTCCCCCACACAGCCAGCACTGTCAGTGCTCTCCCCACACTGCCAGCACTGTCAGTGCTCCCACCACACAGCCAGCACTGTCAGTGCTCCCCCACACAGCCAGCACTGTCAGTGCTCCCACCACACAGCCAGCACTGTCAGTGCTCCCCCACACAGCCAGCACTGTCAGTGCTCCCCCCACACAGCCAGCACTGTCAGTGCTCCCCCCACACAGCCAGCACTGCCAGTGCTCCCACCGCACAGCCAGCACTGACAGTGCTCCCCACACAGCCAGCACTGTCAGTGCTCCCCCGCACAGCCAGCACTGTCAGTGCTCCCACCACACAGGCAGAACTGTCAGTGCTCCCACCACACAGCCAGCACTGCCAGTGCTCCCACCACACAGCCAGCACTGTCAGTGCTCCCACCACACAACCAGCACTGTCAGTGTTCCAACCACACACAGCCAGCACTGTCAGTGCTCCCACCACACAGCCAGCACTGTCAGTGACCCCCCACACAGCCAGCACTGTCAGTGCTCCCCCACACAGCCAGCACTGTTGGTGCTCCCACCACCCAGCCAGCTCTGTCATTGCTCCCCCCACGCAGCCAGCACTGTCTCTGCTCCCCCCACACAGCCAGCACTGTCAGTGCTCCCCCCACACAGCCAGCACTGTCAATGCTCCCATCACACAGCCAGCACTGTCAGTGCTCCCCCACACAGCCAGCACTGTCAGTGCTCCCACCACACAGCCAGCACTGTCAGTGCTCCCACCACACAGCCAGCACTGTCAGTGCTCCCACCACACAGCCAGCACTGTCAGTGCTCCCACCACACAGCCAGCACTGTCAGTGCTCCCACCACACAGCCAGCACTGTCAGTGCTCCCACCACACAGCCAGCACTGTCAGTGCGCCCCCCCCTCCCCACAGCCAGCACTGTCAGTGCTCCCTCCACACAGCCAGCACTGTCAGTGCTCCCCCACACAGCCAGCACTGTCAGTGCTCCCCCACACAGCCAGCCCTGTCAGTGCTCCCTACACACAGCCAGCACTGTCAGTGCTCCCACCACACAGCCAGCACTGTCAGTGCTCCCCCCACACAGCCAGCACTGTCAGTGCTCCCCCGCACAGCCAGCACTGTCAGTGCTCCCCACACAGCCAGCACTGTCAGTGCTCCCCTCACGCCCAGCACTGTCAGTGCTCCGCCCACACAGCCAGCACTGTCAGTGCTCCCCCACACAGCCGGCACTGGCAGTCCTCCCCCCACACAGCCAGCACTGTCAGTGCTCCCCCACACAGCCGGCACTGTCTGTGTTCCCCCCACACAGCCAGCACTGTCAGTGCTCCCCCAGACAGCCAGCACTGTCAGTGCTCCCCACACAGCCAGAACTGTCAGTGCTCCCCCCACACAGCCAGCACTGTCAGTGCTCCCCCCACACAGCCAGCACTGCCAGTGCTCCCACCACACAACCAGCACTGTCAGTGTTCCAACCACACACAGCCAGCACTGTCAGTGCTCCCACCACACAGCCAGCACTGTCAGTGACCCCCCACACAGCCAGCACTGTCAGTGATCCCCCACACAGCCAGCACTGTTAGTGCTCCCACCACCCAGCCAGCTCTGTCATTGCTCCCCCCACGCAGCCAGCACTGTCTCTGCTCCCCCCACACAGCCAGCACTGTCAGTGCTCCCCCCACACAGCCAGCACTGTCAATGCTCCCACCACACAGCCAGCACTGTCAGTGCTCCCCCACACAGCCAGCACTGTCAGTGCTCCCACCACACAGCCAGCACTGTCAGTGCTCCCACCACAAAGCCAGCACTGTCAGTGCTCCCCCACACAGCCGGCACTGGCAGTGCTCCCCCCACACAGCCAGCACTGTCAGTGCTCCCCCACACAGCCGGCACTGTCTGTGTTCCCCCCACACAGCCAGCACTGTCAGTGCTCCCCCACACAGCCAGCACTGTCAGTGCTCCCCACACAGCCAGAACTGTCAGTGCTCCCCCCACACAGCCAGCACTGTCAGTGCTCCCCCCACACAGCCAGCACTGCCAGTGCTCCCACCACACAGCCAGCACTGCCAGTGGTCCCACCACACAGACAGCACTGTCAGTGCTCCCACCACACAGCCAGCACTGTCAGTGCTCCCCACACAGCCAGCACTGTCAGTGCTCCCCCACACAGCCAGCACTGTCAGTGCTCCCCCACACAGCCAGCACTGTCAGTGCTCCCACCACACAGCCAGCACTGTCAGTGCTCCCCCACACAGCCAGCACTGTCAGTGCTCCCCCACTCAGCCAGCACTGTCAGTGCTCCCCACACAGCCAGCACTGCCAGTGCTCCCACCACACAGCCAGCACTGTCAGTGCTCCCCACACAGCCAGAACTATCAGTGCTCCCCCCACACAGCCAGCACTGTCAGTGCTCCCCACACAGCCAGCACTGTCAGTGCTCCCCCCACACAGCCAGCACTGTCAGTGCTTCCCCCACACAGCCAGCACTGCCAGTGCTCCCCCACACAGCCAGCACTGCCAGTGCTCCCACCACACAGCCAGCACTGTCAGTGCTCCCCCACACAGCCAGCACTGTCAGTACTCCCCACACAGCCAGCACTGTCAGTGCTCCCACCACACATCCAGCACTGTCAGTGCTCCCCCCACACAGCCAGCACTGTCAGTGCTCCCCACACAGCCAGAACTGTCAGTGCTCCCACCACGCAGCCAGCACTGTCAGTGCTCCCCCCACACAGCCAGCACTGGCAGTGCTCCCCCACACAGCCAGCACTGTCAGTGCTCCCCCCACACAGCCAGCACTGTCAGTGCTCCCCCCACACAGCCAGCACTGCCAGTGGTCCCACCACACAGACAGCACTGTCAGTGCTCCCACCACACAGCCAGCACTGTCAGTGCTCCCCCACACAGCCAGCACTGTCCGTGCTCCCCCCACACAGCCAGCACTGTCAGTGCTCCCCCACACAGCCAGCACTGTCAGTGCTCCCCCCACACAGCCAGCACTGTCAGTGCTCCCACCACACAGCCAGCACTGTCAGTGCACCCCAACACAGCCAGCACTGTCAGTGCTCCCCCCACTCAGCCAGCACTGCCAGTGCTCCCACACACAGCCAGCACTGCCAGTGCTCCCACCACACAGCCAGAACTGTCAGTGCTCCCCACACAGCCAGCACTGTCAGTGCTCCCCCCACACAGCCAGCACTGTCAGTGCTCCCCACACAGCCAGCACTGTCAGTGCTCCCCCCACACAGCCAGCACTGTCAGTGCTTCCCCCACACAGCCAGCACTGCCAGTGCTCCCCCACACAGCCAGCACTGCCAGTGCTCCCACCACACAGCCAGCACTGTCAGTGCTCCCCCACACAGCCAGCACTGTCAGTGCTCCCCCACACAGCCAGCACTGTCAGTGCTCCCACCACACATCCAGCACTGTCAGTGCTCCCCCCACACAGCCAGCACTGTCAGTGCTCCCACCACACAGCCAGCACTGTCAGTGCTCCCCCCACACAGCCAGCACTGTCAGTGCTCCCCCACATAGCCAGCACTGTCAGTGCTCTCCCCACACAGCCAGCACTGTCAGTGCTCCCACCACACAGCCAGCACTGTCAGTGCTCCCCCACACAGCCAGCACTGTCAGTGCTCCCACCACACAGCCAGCACTGTCAGTGCTCCCCCACACAGCCATCACTGTCAGTGCTCCCCCCACACAGCCAGCACTGTCTGTGCTCCACCCACACAGCCAGCACTGTCAGTGCACCCCCGCACAGCCAGCACTGTCAGTGCTCCCCCACACAGCCAGCCCTGTCAGTGCTCCCCCCACACAGCCAGCACTGTCAGTGCTCCCCCGCACAGCCAGCACTGTCAGTGCTCCCCCGCACAGCCAGCACTGTCAGTGCTCCCCAACACAGCCAGCACTGTCAGTGCTCCCCCGCACAACCAGCACTGTCAGTGCTCCCCCGCACAGCCAGCACTGTCAGTGCTCCACCCACACAGCCAGCACTGTCAGTGCTCCCACCACACAGCCAGCACTGTCAGTGCTCCACCCACACAGCCAGCACTGTCGGTGCTCCACCCACACAGCCAGCACTGTCAGTGCTCCCCCCCACACAGCCAGCACTGTCAGTGCTCCCCCCACACAGCCAGCACTGTCAGTGCTCCGACCACACAGCCAGCACTGCCAGTGCTCCCCCACACAGCCAGCACTGTCAGTGCTCCCCCGCACAGCCAGCACTGTCAGTGCTCCCACCACACAGGCAGCACTGTCTGTGCTCCCACCACACAGCCAGCACTGCCAGTCCTCCCACCACACAGCCAGCACTGTCAGTGCTCCCACCACACTGCCAGCACTGTCAGTGCTCCAACCACACACAGCCAGCACTATCAGTGCTCCCACCACACAGCCAGCACTGTCAGTGACCCCCCACACAGCCAGCACTGTCAGTGCTCCCCACACAGCCAGCACTGTCAGTGCTCCCCCCACACAGCCAGCACTGTCAGTGCTCCCCCCACACAGCCAGCACTGTCAGTGCTCCCCCACACTGCCAGCAGTGTCAGTGCTCCCACCACACAGCCTGCACTGTCAGTGCTCCCACCACACAGCCAGCACTGTCAGTGCTCCCACCACACAGCCAGCACTGTCAGTGCTCCCACCACACAGCCAGCACTGTCAGTGCTCCCACCACACAGCCAGCACTGTCAGTGCTCCCACCACACAGCCAGCACTGTCAGAGCGCCCCCCCCCACAGCCAGCACTCTCAGTGCTCCCCCACACAGCCAGCACTGTCAGTGCTCCCCCACACAGCCAGCACTGTCAGTGCTCCCCCCACACAACCAGCACTGTCAGTGCTCCCCCCACTCAGCCAGCACTGCCAGTGCTCCCCCACACAGCCAGCACTGCCAGTGCTCCCACCACACAGCCAGCACTGTCAGTGCTCCCCACACAGCCAGCACTGTCAGTGATCCCCCACACAGCCAGCACTGTCAGTGCTCCCCATACAGCCAGCACTGTCAGTGCTCCCCCCACACAGCCAGCACTGTCAGTGCTTCCCCCACACAGCCAGCACTGCCAGTGCTCCCCCACACAGCCAGCACTGCCAGTGCTCCCACCACACAGCCAGCACTGTCAGTGCTCCCCCCACACAGCCAGCACTGTCAGTGCTCCCCCACACAGCCAGCACTGTCAGTGCTCCCCCACACAGCCAGCACTGTCAGTGCTCCCCCACTCAGCCAGCACTGCCAGTGCTCCCCACACAGCCAGCACTGCCAGTGCTCCCACCACACAGCCAGCACTGTCAGTGCTCCCCACACAGCCAGCACTATCAGTGCTCCCCCCACACAGCCAGCACTGTCAGTGCTCCCCACACAGCCAGCACTGTCAGTGCTCCCCCCACACAGCCAGCACTGTCAGTGCTTCCCCCACACAGCCAGCACTGCCAGTGCTCCCCCACACAGCCAGCACTGCCAGTGCTCCCACCACACAGCCAGCACTGTCAGTGCTCCCCCCACACAGCCAGCACTGTCAGTACTCCCCACACAGCCAGCACTGTCAGTGCTCCCAGCACACATCCAGCACTGTCAGTGCTCCCCCCACACAGCCAGCACTGTCAGTGCTCCCCACACAGCCAGAACTGTCAGTGCTCCCACCACACAGCCAGCACTGTCAGTGCTCCCCCCACACAGCCAGCACTGGCAGTGCTCCCCCACACAGCCAGCACTGTCAGTGCTCCCCCCACACAGCCAGCACTGTCAGTGCTCCCCCCACACAGCCAGCACTGCCAGTGGTCCCACCACACAGACAGCACTGTCAGTGCTCCCACCACACAGCCAGCACTGTCAGTGCTCCCCCACACAGCCAGCACTGTCCGTGCTCCCCCCACACAGCCAGCACTGTCAGTGCTCCCCCACACAGCCAGCACTGTCAGTGCTCCCCCCACACAGCCAGCACTGTCAGTGCTCCCACCACACAGCCAGCACTGTCAGTGCACCCCAACACAGCCAGCACTGTCAGTGCTCCCCCACTCAGCCAGCACTGCCAGTGCTCCCACACACAGCCAGCACTGCCAGTGCTCCCACCACACAGCCAGCACTGTCAGTGCTCCCCCACACAGCCAGCACTGTCAGTGCTCCCCCACACAGCCAGCACTGTCAGTGCTCCCCCACACAGCCAGCACTGTCAGTGCTCCCACCACACAGCCAGCACTGTCAGTGCTCCCCCACACAGCCAGCACTGTCAGTGCTCCCCCACTCAGCCAGCACTGCCAGTGCTCCCCACACAGCCAGCACTGCCAGTGCTCCCACCACACAGCCAGCACTGTCAGTGCTCCCCACACAGCCAGCACTATCAGTGCTCCCCCCACACAGCCAGCACTGTCAGTGCTCCCCACACAGCCAGCACTGTCAGTGCTCCCCCCACACAGCCAGCACTGTCAGTGCTTCCCCCACACAGCCAGCACTGCCAGTGCTCCCCCACACATTCAGCACTGCCAGTGCTCCCACCACACAGCCAGCACTGTCAGTGCTCCCCACACAGCCAGCACTGTCAGTGCTCCCACCACACATCCAGCACTGTCAGTGCTCCCCCCACACAGCCAGCACTGTCAGTGCTCCCCACACAGCCAGAACTGTCAGTGCTCCCACCACACAGCCAGCACTGTCAGTGCTCCCCCCACACAGCCAGCACTGGCAGTGCTCCCCCACACAGCCAGCACTGTCAGTGCTCCCCCCACACAGCCAGCACTGTCAGTGCTCCCCCCACACAGCCAGCACTGCCAGTGGTCCCACCACACAGATAGCACTGTCAGTGCTCCCACCACACAGCCAGCACTGTCAGTGCTCCCCCACACAGCCAGCACTGTCCGTGCTCCCCCCACACAGCCAGCACTGTCAGTGCTCCCCCACACAGCCAGCACTGTCAGTGCTCCCCCCACACAGCCAGCACTGTCAGTGCTCCCACCACACAGCCAGCACTGTCAGTGCACCCCAACACAGCCAGCACTGTCAGTGCTCCCCCCACTCAGCCAGCACTGCCAGTGCTCCCACACACAGCCAGCACTGCCAGTGCTCCCACCACACAGCCAGCACTGTCAGTGCTCCCCACACAGCCAGCACTGTCAGTGCTCCCCCCACACAGCCAGCACTGTCAGTGCTCCCCACACAGCCAGCACTGTCAGTGCTCCCCCCACACAGCCAGCACTGTCAGTGCTTCCCCCACACAGCCAGCACTGCCAGTGCTCCCCCACACAGCCAGCACTGCCAGTGCTCCCACCACACAGCCAGCACTGTCAGTGCTCCCCCACACAGCCAGCACTGTCAGTGCTCCCCCACACAGCCAGCACTGTCAGTGCTCCCACCACACATCCAGCACTGTCAGTGCTCCCCCCACACAGCCAGCACTGTCAGTGCTCCCACCACACAGCCAGCACTGTGAGTGCTCCCCCCCACACAGCCAGCACTGTCAGTGCACCCCCACATAGCCAGCACTGTCAGTGCTCTCCCCACACAGCCAGCACTGTCAGTGCTCCCACCACACAGCCAGCACTGTCAGTGCTCCCCCACACAGCCAGCACTGTCAGTGCTCCCACCACACAGCCAGCACTGTCAGTGCTCCCCCACACAGCCATCACTGTCAGTGCTCCCCCCACACAGCCAGCACTGTCTGTGCTCCACCCACACAGCCAGCACTGTCAGTGCACCCCCGCACAGCCAGCACTGTCAGTGCTCCCCCACACAGCCAGCCCTGTCAGTGCTCCCCCCACACAGCCAGCACTGTCAGTGCTCCCCCCGCACAGCCAGCACTGTCAGTGCTCCCCCGCACAGCCAGCACTGTCAGTGCTCCCCAACACAGCCAGCACTGTCAGTGCTCCCCCGCACAACCAGCACTGTCAGTGCTCCCCCGCACAGCCAGCACTGTCAGTGCTCCACCCACACAGCCAGCACTGTCAGTGCTCCCACCACACAGCCAGCACTGTCAGTGCTCCACCCACACAGCCAGCACTGTCGGTGCTCCACCCACACAGCCAGCACTGTCAGTGCTCCCCCCACACAGCCAGCACTGTCAGTGCTCCGACCACACAGCCAGCACTGCCAGTGCACCCCCACACAGGCAGCACTGTCAGTGCTCCCCCCACACAGCCAGCACTGTCAGTGCTCCCCCACACAGCCAGCACTGTCAGTGTTCCCCCGCACAGCCAGCACTGTCAGTCCTCCCACCACACAGGCAGCACTGTCTGTGCTCCCACCACACAGCCAGCACTGCCAGTCCTCCCACCACACAGCCAGCACTGTCAGTGCTCCCACCACACTGCCAGCACTGTCAGTGCTCCAACCACACACAGCCAGCACTATCAGTGCTCCCACCACACAGCCAGCACTGTCAGTGACCCCCCACACAGCCAGCACTGTCAGTGCTCCCCCACACAGCCAGCACTGTCAGTGCTCCCCCCACACAGCCAGCACTGTCAGTGCTCCCCCCACACAGCCAGCACTGTCAGTGCTCCCCCACACTGCCAGCAGTGTCAGTGCTCCCACCACACAGCCTGCACTGTCAGTGCTCCCACCACACAGCCAGCACTGTCAGTGCTCCCACCATACAGCCAGCACTGTCAGTGCTCCCACCACACAGCCAGCACTGTCAGTGCTCCCACCACACAGCCAGCACTGTCAGTGCTCCCACCACACAGCCAGCACTGTCAGAGCGCCCCCCCCACAGCCAGCACTCTCAGTGCTCCCCCACACAGCCAGCACTGTCAGTGCTCCCCCACACAGCCAGCACTGTCAGTGCTCCCCCCACACAGCCAGCACTGTCAGTGCTCCCCCCACTCAGCCAGCACTGCCAGTGCTCCCCCACACAGCCAGCACTGCCAGTGCTCCCACCACACAGCCAGCACTGTCAGTGCTCCCCACACAGCCAGCACTGTCAGTGATCCCCCACACAGCCAGCACTGTCAGTGCTCCCCATACAGCCAGCACTGTCAGTGCTCCCCCCACACAGCCAGCACTGTCAGTGCTTCCCCCACACAGCCAGCACTGCCAGTGCTCCCCCACACAGCCAGCACTGCCAGTGCTCCCACCACACAGCCAGCACTGCCAGTGCTCCCACCACACAGCCAGCACTGTCAGTGCTCCCCCCACACAGCCAGCACTGTCAGTGCTCCCCCCACTCAGCCAGCACTGCCAGTGCTCCCCCACACAGCCAGCACTGCCAGTGCTCCCACCACACAGCCAGCACTGTCAGTGCTCCCCACACAGCCAGCACTGTCAGTGATCCCCCACACAGCCAGCACTGTCAGTGCTCCCCATACAGCCAGCACTGTCAGTGCTCCCCCCACACAGCCAGCACTGTCAGTGCTTCCCCCACACAGCCAGCACTGCCAGTGCTCCCCCACACAGCCAGCACTGCCAGTGCTCCCACCACACAGCCAGCACTGTCAGTGCTCCCCCACACAGCCACCACTGTCAGTGCTCCCCCACACAGCCAGCACTGTCAGTGCTCCCCCACACAGCCAGCACTGTCAGTGCTCCCCCACTCAGCCAGCACTGCCAGTGCTCCCCACACAGCCAGCACTGCCAGTGCTCCCACCACACAGCCAGCACTGTCAGTGCTCCCCACACAGCCAGCACTATCAGTGCTCCCCCCATACAGCCAGCACTGTCAGTGCTCCCCACACAGCCAGCACTGTCAGTGCTCCCCCCACACAGCCAGCACTGTCAGTGCTTCCCCCACACAGCCAGCACTGCCAGTGCTCCCCCACACAGCCAGCACTGCCAGTGCTCCCACCACACAGCCAGCACTGTCAGTGCTCCCCCCACACAGCCAGCACTGTCAGTACTCCCCACGCAGCCAGCACTGTCAGTGCTCCCAGCACACATCCAGCACAGTCAGTGCTCCCCCCACACAGCCAGCACTGTCAGTGCTCCCCACACAGCCAGAACTGTCAGTGCTCCCACCACACAGCCAGCACTGTCAGTGCTCCCCCCACACAGCCAGCACTGGCAGTGCTCCCCCACACAGCCAGCACTGTCAGTGCTCCCCCCACACAGCCAGCACTGTCAGTGCTCCCCCCACACAGCCAGCACTGCCAGTGGTCCCACCACACAGACAGCACTGTCAGTGCTCCCCCACACAGCCAGCACTGTCAGTGCTCCCCCGCACAGCCAGCACTGTCAGTGCTCCCACCACACAGGCAGCACTGTCTGTGCTCCCACCACACAGCCAGCAGTGCCAGTCCTCCCACCACACAGCCAGCACTGTCAGTGCTCCCACCACACTGCCAGCACTGTCAGTGCTCCAACCACACACAGCCAGCACTATCAGTGCTCCCACCACACAGCCAGCACTGTCAGTGACCCCCCACACAGCCAGCACTGTCAGTGCTCCCCCACACAGCCAGCACTGTCAGTGCTCCCCCCACACAGCCAGCACTGTCAGTGCTCCCCCCACACAGCCAGCACTGTCAGTGCTCCCCCACACTGCCAGCAGTGTCAGTGCTCCCACCACACAGCCTGCACTGTCAGTGCTCCCACCACACAGCCAGCACTGTCAGTCCTCCCACCACACAGCCAGCACTGTCAGTGCTCCCACCACACAGCCAGCACTGTCAGTGCTCCCACCACACAGCCAGCACTGTCAGTGCTCCCACCACACAGCCAGCACTGTCAGAGCGCCCCCCCCCCACAGCCAGCACTCTCAGTGCTCCCCCACACAGCCAGCACTGTCAGTGCTCCCCCACACAGCCAGCACTGTCAGTGCTCCCCCCTCACAGCCAGCACTGTCAGTGCTCCCCCCACTCAGCCAGCACTGCCAGTGCTCCCCCACACAGCCAGCACTGCCAGTGCTCCCACCATACAGCCAGCACTGTCAGTGCTCCCCACACAGCCAGCAATGTCAGTGATCCCCCACACAGCCAGCACTGTCAGTGCTCCCCATACAGCCAGCACTGTCAGTGCTCCCCCCACACAGCCAGCACTGTCAGTGCTTCCCCCACACAGCCAGCACTGCCAGTGCTCCCCCACACAGCCAGCACTGCCAGTGCTCCCACCACACAGCCAGCACTGTCAGTGCTCCCCCCACACAGCCAGCACTGTCAGTGCTCCCCCACACAGCCAGCACTGTCAGTGCTCCCACCACACATCCAGCACTGTCAGTGCTCCCCCCACACAGCCAGCACTGTCAGTGCTCCCCACACAGCCAGAACTGTCAGTGCTCCCACCACACAGCCAGCACTGTCAGTGCTCCCCCCACACAGCCAGCACTGGCAGTGCTCCCCCACACAGCCAGCACTGTCAGTGCTCCCCCACACAGCCAGCACTGTCAGTTCTCCACCTACACAGCCAGCACTGCCAGTGGTCCCACCACACAGACAGCACTGTCAGTGCTCCCCCACACAGCCAGCACTGTCAGTGCACCCACCACACAGCCAGCACTGTCAGTGCTCCCCCACACAGCCAGCACTGTCAGTGCTCCCCCACACAGCCAGCACTGTCAGTGCTCCCCCCACACAGCCAGCACTGTCAGTGCTCCAACCACACAGCCAGCACTGTCAGTGCTCCCCACACAGCCAGCACTGTCAGTGCTCCCCCCACTAAGCCAGCACTGCCAGTGCTCCCCCACACAGCCAGCACTGCCAGTGCTCCCACCACACAGCCAGCACTGTCAGTGCTCCCCACACAGCCAGCACTGTCAGTGCTCCCCCCACACAGCCAGCACTGTCAGTGCTTCCCCCACACAGCCAGCACTGCCAGTGCTCGCCCACACAGCCAGCACTGCCAGTGCTCCCACCACACAGCCAGCACTGTCAGTGCTCCCCCCACACAGCCAGCACTGTCAGTGCTCCCACCACACAGCCAGCACTGTCAGTGCTCCCACCACACATCCAGCACTGTCAGTGCTCCCCCCACACAGCCAGCACTGTCAGTGCTCCCACCACACAGCCAGCAATGTCAGTGCTCCCACCACACAGCCAGCACTGTCAGTGCTCCCCCACACAGCCAGCACTGTCAGTGCTCCCACCACACAGCCAGCACTGTCAGTGCTCCCCCCACACAGCCAGCACAGTCTGTGCTCCACCCACACAGCCAGCACTGTCAGTGCACCCCCGCACAGCCAGCACTGTCAGTGCTCCCCCACACAGTAAGCCCTGTCAGTGCTCCCCCACACAGCCAGCACTGTCAGTGCTCCCCCACACAGCCAGCACTGTCAGTGCTCCCCCGCACAGCCAGCACTGTCAGTGCTCCCCAACACAGCCAGCACTGTCAGTGCTCCCCCGCACAGCCAGCACTGTCAGTGCTCCCCCGCACAGCCAGCACTGTCAGTGCTCCACCCACACAGCCAGCACTGTCAGTGCTCCCACCACACAGCCAGCACTGTCAGTGCTCCACCCACACAGCCAGCACTGTCAGTGCTCCACCCACACAGCCAGCACTGTCAGTGCTCCCCCACACAGCCAGCACTGTCAGTGCTCCCCCACACAGCCAGCACTGTCAGTGCTCCCCCCACACAGCCAGCACTGTCAGTGCTTCCCCCACACAGCCAGCACTGCCAGTGCTCCCCCACACAGCCAGCACTGCCAGTGCTCCCACCACACAGCCAGCACTGTCAGTGCTTCCCCCACACAGCCAGCACTGTCAGTGCTCCCCCACACAGCCAGCACTGTCAGTGCTCCCACCACACATCCAGCACTGTCAGTGCTCCCCCCACACAGCCAGCACTGTCAGTGCTCCCCACACAGCCAGAACTGTCAGTGCTCCCACCACACAGCCAGCACTGTCAGTGCTCCCCCCACACAGCCAGCACTGTCAGTGCTCCCCCACACAGCCAGCACTGTCAGTGCTCCCCCACACAGCCAGCACTGTCAGTGCTCCCCCCACACAGCCAGCACTGCCAGTGGTCCCACCACACAGACAGCACTGTCAGTGCTCCCCCACACAGCCAGCACTGTCAGTGCACCCCCCACACAGCCAGCACTGTCAGTGCTCCCCCACACAGCCAGCACTGTCAGTGCTCCCCCACACAGCCAGCACTGTCAGTGCTCCCCCGACACAGCCTGCACTGTCAGTGCTCCAACCACACAGCCAGCACTGTCAGTGCTCCCCCACACAGCCAGCACTGTCAGTGCTCCCCCCACTAAGCCAGCACTGCCAGTGCTCCCCCACACAGCCAGCACTGCCAGTGCTCCCACCACACAGCCAGCACTGTCAGTGCTCCCCACACAGCCAGCACTGTCAGTGCTCCCCCCACACAGCCAGCACTGTCAGTGCTTCCCCCACACAGCCAGCACTGCCAGTGCTCGCCCACACAGCCAGCACTGCCAGTGCTCCCACCACACAGCCAGCACTGTCAGTGCTCCCCCCACACAGCCAGCACTGTCAGTGCTCCCACCACACAGCCAGCACTGTCAGTGCTCCCACCACACATCCAGCACTGTCAGTGCTCCCCCCACACAGCCAGCACTGTCAGTGCTCCCACCACACAGCCAGCAATGTCAGTGCTCCCACCACACAGCCAGCACTGTCAGTGCTCCCCCACACAGCCAGCACTGTCAGTGCTCCCACCACACAGCCAGCACTGTCAGTGCTCCCCCCACACAGCCAGCACAGTCTGTGCTCCACCCACACAGCCAGCACTGTCAGTGCACCCCCGCACAGCCAGCACTGTCAGTGCTCCCCCACACAGTAAGCCCTGTCAGTGCTCCCCCACACAGCCAGCACTGTCAGTGCTCCCCCACACAGCCAGCACTGTCAGTGCTCCCCCGCACAGCCAGCACTGTCAGTGCTCCCCAACACAGCCAGCACTGTCAGTGCTCCCCCGCACAGCCAGCACTGTCAGTGCTCCCCCGCACAGCCAGCACTGTCAGTGCTCCACCCACACAGCCAGCACTGTCAGTGCTCCCACCACACAGCCAGCACTGTCAGTGCTCCACCCACACAGCCAGCACTGTCAGTGCTCCACCCACACAGCCAGCACTGTCAGTGCTCCCCCACACAGCCAGCACTGTCAATGCTCCCCCACACAGCCAGCACTGTCAGTGCACCCCCGCACAGCCAGCACTGTCAGTGCTCCCCCACACAGCCAGCACTGTCAGTGCTCCCCCCACACAGCCAGCACTGCCAGTGCTCGCCCACACAGCCAGCACTGCCAGTGCTCCCACCACACAGCCAGCACTGTCAGTGCTCCCCCCACACAGCCAGCACTGTCAGTGCTCCCACCACACAGCCAGCACTGTCAGTGCTCCCACCACACATCCAGCACTGTCAGTGCTCCCCCCACACAGCCAGCACTGTCAGTGCTCCCACCACACAGCCAGCAATGTCAGTGCTCCCACCACACAGCCAGCACTGTCAGTGCTCCCCCACACAGCCAGCACTGTCAGTGCTCCCACCACACAGCCAGCACTGTCAGTGCTCCCCCCACACAGCCAGCACCGTCTGTGCTCCACCCACACAGCCAGCACTGTCAGTGCACCCCCGCACAGCCAGCACTGTCAGTGTTCCCCCACACAGTAAGCCCTGTCAGTGCTCCCCCACACAGCCAGCACTGTCAGTGCTCCCCCACACAGCCAGCACTGTCAGTGCTCCCCCGCACAGCCAGCACTGTCAGTGCTCCCCAACACAGCCAGCACTGTCAGTGCTCCCCCGCACAGCCAGCACTGTCAGTGCTCCCCCGCACAGCCAGCACTGTCAGTGCTCCACCCACACAGCCAGCACTGTCAGTGCTCCCACCACACAGCCAGCACTGTCAGTGCTCCACCCACACAGCCAGCACTGTCAGTGCTCCACCCACACAGCCAGCACTTTCAGTACTCCCCCACACAGCCAGCACTGTCAGTGCTCCCCCACACAGCCAGCACTGTCAGTGCTCCCCCCACACAGCCAGCACTGTCAGTGCTTCCCCCACACAGCCAGCACTGCCAGTGCTCCCCCACACAGCCAGCACTGCCAGTGCTCCCACCACACAGCCAGCACTGTCAGTGCTCCCCCCACACAGCCAGCACTGTCAGTGCTCCCCCACACAGCCAGCACTGTCAGTGCTCCCACCACACATCCAGCACTGTCAATGCTCCCCCCACACAGCCAGCACTGTCAGTGCTCCCCACACAGCCAGAACTGTCAGTGCTCCCACCACACAGCCAGCACTGTCAGTGCTCCCCCCACACAGCTAGCACTGTCAGTGCTCCCCCACACAGCCAGCACTGTCAGTGCTCCCCCACACAGCCAGCACTGTCAGTGCTCCCCCACACAGCCAGCACTGTCAGTGCTCCCCCACACAGCCAGCACTGTCAGTGCTCCCCCCACACAGCCAGCACTGCCAGTGGTCCCACCACACAGACAGCACTGTCAGTGCTCCCCCACACAGCCAGCACTGTCAGTGCACCCCCCACACAGCCAGCACTGTCAGTGCTCCCCCACACAGCCAGCACTGTCAGTGCTCTCCCACACAGCCAGCACTGTCAGTGCTCCCCCCACTAAGCCAGCACTGCCAGTGCTCCCCCACACAGCCAGCACTGCCAGTGCTCCCACCACACAGCCAGCACTGTCAGTGCTCCCCACACAGCCAGCACTGTCAGTGCTCCCCCCACACAGCCAGCACTGTCAGTGCTTCCCCCACACAGCCAGCACTGCCAGTGCTCGCCCACACAGCCAGCACTGCCAGTGCTCCCACCACACAGCCAGCACTGTCAGTGCTCCCCCCACACAGCCAGCACTGTCAGTGCTCCCACCACACAGCCAGCACTGTCAGTGCTCCCACCACACATCCAGCACTGTCAGTGCTCCCCCACACAGCCAGCACTGTCAGTGCTCCCACCACACAGCCAGCAATGTCAGTGCTCCCACCACACAGCCAGCACTGTCAGTGCTCCCCCACACAGCCAGCACTGTCAGTGCTCCCACCACACAGCCAGCACTGTCAGTGCTCCCCCCACACAGCCAGCACAGTCTGTGCTCCACCCACACAGCCAGCACTGTCAGTGCACCCCCGCACAGCCAGCACTGTCAGTGCTCCCCCACACAGTAAGCCCTGTCAGTGCTCCCCCACACAGCCAGCACTGTCAGTGCTCCCCCACACAGCCAGCACTGTCAGTGCTCCCCCGCACAGCCAGCACTGTCAGTGCTCCCCAACACAGCCAGCACAGTCAGTGCTCCCCCGCACAGCCAGCACTGTCAGTGCTCCCCCGCACAGCCAGCACTGTCAGTGCTCCACCCACACAGCCAGCACTGTCAGTGCTCCCACCACACAGCCAGCACTGTCAGTGCTCCACCCACACAGCCAGCACTGTCAGTGCTCCACCCACACAGCCAGCACTGTCAGTGCTCCCCCACACAGCCAGCACTGTCAGTGCTCCCCCACACAGCCAGCACTGTCAGTGCTCCCACCACACAGCCAGCACTGCCAGTGCTCCCCCACACAGCCAGCACTGTCAGTGCTCCCCCGCACAGCCAGCACTGTCAGTGCTCCCACCACACAGGCAGCACTGTCAGTGCTCCCACCACACAGCCAGCACTGCCAGTGCTCCCACCACACTGCCAGCACTGTCAGTGCTCCCACCACACTGCCAGCACTGTCAGTGCTCCAACCACACAGTGCCAGCACTATCAGTGCTCCCGCCACACAGCCAGCACTGTCAGTGACCCCCCACACAGCCAGCACTGTCAGTGCTCCCCCACACAGCCAGCACTGTCAGTGCTCCCCCCACACAGCCAGCACTGTCAGTGCTCCCCCCACACAGCCAGCACTGTCAGTACTCCCTCACACTGCCAGCACTGTCAGTGCTCCCACCACACAGCCAGCACTGTCAGTGCTCCCACCACACAGCCAGCACTGTCAGTGCTCCCACCACACAGCCAGCACTGTCAGTACTCCCACCACACAGCCAGCACTGTCAGTGCTCCCACCACACAGCCAGCACTGTCAGTGCTCCCACCACACAGCCAGCACTGTCAGTGCGCCCCCCCCACAGCCAGCACTGTCAGTGCTCCCCCACGCAGCCAGCACTGTCAGTGCTCCCCCACACAGCCAGCACTGTCAGTGCTCCCCCCACACAGCCAGCCCTGTCAGTGCTCCCCACACACAGCCAGCACTGTCAGTGCTCCCCCACACAGCCAGCACTGTCAGTGCTCCCCCGCACAGCCAGCACTGTCAGTGCTCCCCAACACAGCCAGCACAGTCAGTGCTCCCCCGCACAGCCAGCACTGTCAGTGCTCCCCCGCACAGCCAGCACTGTCAGTGCTCCACCCACACAGCCAGCACTGTCAGTGCTCCCACCACACAGCCAGCACTGTCAGTGCTCCACCCACACAGCCAGCACTGTCAGTGCTCCACCCACACAGCCAGCACTGTCAGTGCTCCCCCACACAGCCAGCACTGTCAGTGCTCCCCCACACAGCCAGCACTGTCAGTGCTCCCACCACACAGCCAGCACTGCCAGTGCTCCCCCACACAGCCAGCACTGTCAGTGCTCCCCCGCACAGCCAGCACTGTCAGTGCTCCCACCACACAGGCAGCACTGTCAGTGCTCCCACCACACAGCCAGCACTGCCAGTGCTCCCACCACACTGCCAGCACTGTCAGTGCTCCCACCACACTGCCAGCACTGTCAGTGCTCCAACCACACAGTGCCAGCACTATCAGTGCTCCCGCCACACAGCCAGCACTGTCAGTGACCCCCCACACAGCCAGCACTGTCAGTGCTCCCCCACACAGCCAGCACTGTCAGTGCTCCCCCCACACAGCCAGCACTGTCAGTGCTCCCCCCACACAGCCAGCACTGTCAGTACTCCCTCACACTGCCAGCACTGTCAGTGCTCCCACCACACAGCCAGCACTGTCAGTGCTCCCACCACACAGCCAGCACTGTCAGTGCTCCCACCACACAGCCAGCACTGTCAGTACTCCCACCACACAGCCAGCACTGTCAGTGCTCCCACCACACAGCCAGCACTGTCAGTGCTCCCACCACACAGCCAGCACTGTCAGTGCGCCCCCCCCACAGCCAGCACTGTCAGTGCTCCCCCACGCAGCCAGCACTGTCAGTGCTCCCCCACACAGCCAGCACTGTCAGTGCTCCCCCCACACAGCCAGCCCTGTCAGTGCTCCCCACACACAGCCAGCACTGTCAGTGCTCCCACCACACAGCCAGCACTGTCAGTGCTCCCCCCCACACAGCCAGCACTGTCAGTGCTCCCCCGCACAGCCAGCACTGTCAGTGCTCCCCACACAGCCAGCACTGTCCGTGCTCCCAACACACAGCCAGCACTGTCCATGCTCCCAACACACAGCCAGCACTGTCAGTGCTCCCCCACACACAGCCAGCACTGTCAGTGCTCCCCCACACAGCCAGCACTGTCAGTGTTCCCCGCACACAGACAGCACTGTCAGTGCTCCCCACACACCCAGCACTGTCAGTGCTCCCCCCACACAGCCAGCACTGTCAGTGCTCCCCCACACAGCCGGCACTGGCAGTGCTCCCCCACACAGCCAGCCCTGTCTGTGCTCCCCCACACAGCCGGCACTGTCTGTGCTCCCCCCACACAGCCAGCACTGTCAGTGCTCCCCCACACAGCCAGCACTGTCAGTGCTCCACCACACAGCCAGCACTGTCAGTGCTTCACACACAGCCAGAACTGTCAGTGCTCCCACCACACAGCCAGCACTGTCAGTGCTCCCCCACGCAGCCAGCACTGTCAGTGCTCCGCCACACATCCAGCACTGTCAGTGCTCCCCCACACAGCCAGCACTGTCAGTGCTCCCACCACACAGACAGCACTGTCAGTGCTCCCACCACACAGCCAGCACTGTCAGTGCTCCCACCACACAGCCAGCACTGTCCGTGCTCCCCCACACAGCCAGCACTGTCAGTGCTCCGCCACACAGCCAGCACTGTCAGTGCTCCCCCATACAGCCAGCACTGTCAGTGCTCCCACACACAGCCAGCACTGTCAGTGTTCCCACCACACAGCCAGCACTGTCAGTGCTCCCCCTCACAGCCAGCACTGTCAGTGCTCCCCCCACACAGCCAGCACTGTCAGTGCTCCCCCACACAGCCAGCACTGTCAGTGCTCCCACCACACAGCCAGCACTGTCAGTGCTCCCCCCACACAGCCAGCACTGTCAGTGCTCCCCCACACAGCCAGCACTGCCAGTGCTCCCCCACACAGCCAGCACTGTCAGTGCTCCCCCACACAGCCAGCACTGTCAATGCATCCCACACAGCCAGCACTGTCAGTGCTCCCCCACACAGCCAGCACTGTCAGTGCTCCCCCCACACAGCCAGCACTGTCAGTGCTCCCCCACACAGCCAGCACTGTCAGCGCTCCCACCACACAGCCAGCACTGTCAGTGCTCCCCCACACAGCCAGCACTGTCAGTGCTCCCCCACACAGCCAGCACTGTCTGTGCTCCACCCACACAGCCAGCACTGTCAGTGCACCCCCGCACAGCCAGCACTGTCAGTGCTCCCCCACACAGCCAGCCCTGTCAGTGCTCCCCACACAGCCAGCACTGTCAGTGCACCCCCACACAGCCAGCACTGTCAGTGCTCCCCCGCACAGCCAGCACTGTCAGTGCTCCCCAACACAGCCAGCACTGTCAGTGCTCCCCCGCACAGCCAGCACTGTCAGTGCTCCCCCGCACAGCCAGCACTGTCAGTGCTCCCCCCACACAGCCAGCACTGTCAGTGCTCCCACCACACAGCCAGCACTGTCAGTGCTCCCCCCACACAGCCAGCACTGTCAGTGCTCCCCCACACAGCCAGCACTGCCAGTGCTCCCCACACAGCCAGCACTGTCAGTGCTCCCCCACACAGCCAGCACTGTCAATGCATCCCACACAGCCAGAACTGTCAGTGCTCCCCCACACAGCCAGCACTGTCAGTGCTCCCCCCACACAGCCAGCACTGTCAGTGCTCCCCCACACAGCCAGCACTGTCAGTGCTCCCACCACACAGCCAGCACTGTCAGTGCTCCCCCACACAGCCAGCACTGTCAGTGCTCCCCCCACACAGCCAGCACTGTCTGTGCTCCACCCACACAGCCAGCACTGTCAGTGCACCCCCGCACAGCCAGCACTGTCAGTGCTCCCCCACACAGCCAGCCCTGTCAGTGCTCCCCCACACAGCCAGCACTGTCAGTACTCCCCCACACAGCCAGCACTGTCAGTGCTCCCCCGCACAGCCAGCACTGTCAGTGCTCCCCAACACATCCAGCACTGTCAGTGCTCCCCCGCACAGCCAGCACTGTCAGTGCTCCCCCGCACAGCCAGCACTGTCAGTGCTCCACCCACACAGCCAGCACTGTCAGTGCTCCCACCACACAGCCAGCACTGTCAGTGCTCCACCCACACAGCCAGCACTGTCAGTGCTCCGCCCACACAGCCAGCACTGTCAGTGCTCAACCCACACAGCCAGCACTGTCAGTGCTCCCCCCACACAGCCAGCACTGTCAGTGCTCCCACCACACAGCCAGCACTGCCAGTGCTCCCCCACACAGCCAGCACTGTCAGTGCTCCCCCGCACAGCCAGCACTGTCAGTGCTCCCACCACACAGGCAGCACTGTCAGTGCTCCCACCACACAGCCAGCACTGCCAGTGCTCCCACCACACAGCCAGCACTGTCAGTGCTCCCACCACACTGCCAGCACTGTCAGTGCTCCAACCACACACAGCCAGCACTATCAGTGCTCCCACCACACAGCCAGCACTGTCAGTGACCCCCACACAGCCAGCACTGTCAGTGCTCCCCCACACAGCCAGCACTGTCAGTGCTCCCCCCA